>NW_027224835.1:7500-27516 GCF_041296235.1 Equus asinus
GGCCCCGATTGACGGCGCGTGAGCGGGGCCGGGGCACCAGGCAGTCGCGTCGACACCGGCCGGCCGGACGGCCCGCGCACGCCCCCGCGGGCCGAGAGCCGGACCGAGGCCCGACCCCCCGCCCCCGGGGGTGGCGCGGCGCGCCGGCGGCCGGTCACGACGGCTGGCCGGGACCCGACCCGCGCTGCGACAGACACGCGCGCGCCAGAACGGGGCGCCGCGGGAGACGGTCCCCCGCCCGCACGCAACGTCGCCGTCGCGCGGGTGGCGGCGGCGGACACGGAGGAGGCCGCAGCGGCCCCGGGAAGCGAGTCGCGCTCGGGGCGGGGCCCCGGTCGGGCAGCCAGAACAGGCGACGACGGGGAAGGGCTCGGGAGAAGGCCGGCGGCGGCGAGGGCCGAGGCGCCGGAGAGGCGGCGGCGGAAGGGCCGCGGCCCGCCGAGAGACGCGCTCGGGGCGAAGGAGGGAAGACAGAACCTCCCGAGGCAAGTCGGCCGCCGGAGCACACACGGGGTCTCACCGCCAGGGGCCTCCAGCACCAGGGGCGGTCCCGCGGCGCCCAGAACGGCGACTGGCCCCGTCGCCCCGCGCGCAGCTCACGGGGGCTCGGCCCCGCCACGGCCAGGGCTCTCCCGCACACGGCGCCAGCGTCCCGCGCCGGGCGCCTGGCGCGCGGGCCCCACCCGACCGGAGCCGAGAGCACTTCGCCCGGGGCCACCACCGGCCTCGGTGGCCGGAGGCGACACCCGCACAGCGAGGCCCACTTCGGTCCCGGCCGGTGGGCGGCGCGGCCAGGCGTCTGCCCGGGCGGGGGAGCACCGGGGGCAGCGGGGGAGCGCGGCGCGCGCCTCGACGGAGGGAGCACGGGCTCGCGGGAAGGCTCCCGGGGACGGCCTCGGGCGCGGACGGGCCACCAGGAAAACACACGCGGGATCCCACCGCCAACGACACGCGAGGGCGGTCCCACGACGCCTGGGACGCCGGCCGGCCTCAGCCACCCCTCGGCCTCCCGCGGGCCCGGCCCCACCGCCGGGGCCTACGTGAGGCGCCCCCGCCGCCGGGGGCCGCCCCGTCCACCCAGCCACCCGTCTGCCTGTCTGGTCTGCTCCGGGGCCCACGTCCCGAGGGAACGCGCCCGAGAGCGGCGGCGGCCCCCACCCATGCCCGCACGCCACCACCGGCTGCGGCTCGGGACGGGAGCGAGCGGAGAGCCAGCCGCTCGCGGCGGGGCGGAGCCCGGACGGGGCCGGGCCCTCTCCCCGCCCCAGCGCGCGACGGGAGAACCACGCGCACGCTCGCGCACACGCGCGGCCCCCGCGCCCGACGACGGCCCGGCCGGGCGTGACCCTCCCCCGACTCGGAGGGGGGAGGCGCCGGCCGCGGTAGGCAAAGAGCAGCTCTGCCCACGCGCCACGGTGGTGGCGTCCGTGGCTACTACGCGCAAAGGAGGGGCGGCGGCTGGGGGGTCCGGTACCCCAAGGCACCCTCTCGGATCGCTAGAGAAGGCTTTCTCACCGAGGGCGTGTCGCCCCCGCCCATCGTCCGCCATCGGGCCCACCAAGGCGCTTACAGACACCATGGCCACGCAATGCAGGAGGGGTCTGCGGTAGAGGTAAGGCCTAGAGCAAGTCGGAGCGTCCGTGGTCAGGGCCGCGAGCCCGCGCTGCCCCGGGCTCGCCATCTCTGGCCACACTGGGCTTAGCTAGGGATCTACAAGGCCCCTGTGCGGCTCCCAAGTCAGTGCCTCCCCTCAGGCCGAGAGACCAAGGGAGGCAGAGACTGGGACGGAGGTGCCGATCAAACAGCACCTCCCAACCAAAGAGCCAGCGCCACGCCGCTGGCTCGGCCCGCCACGGTCACTCCCACACCCGCGGGGAAACCCCAGCAAGGGGAACGCGCGGGCACGCGCCCGAGCCTGCCCGCCCCCACACGGCACGCCGTGGGGGGCGACGAGGCACCCGTCCCCCCCGAGGGGGACGAGGGGCACGCCTCCCTTACCGACTCGACCCCCCCGCTCCTCAGACACACCAGCGCAGTGGTTACCTGAGGAGGCCGACGGGAACAGAGAACGACACCGCCACTCGGCCTCGGGCGCCTGAGGGACGACCTGGAACGCTCCAGGGGCACCGCCAACGGCCTGGGGAACGCGCTCACGCGCCCGGGAAGGCGCGCGGCGCGGCGGCAACACGGCCCGCCCCACCGCGGGGAGGGCCGCCCGCGAGACACAGCCAAGAGGCACAGGCAGAGCATCCGCCGCGTCACGGAGACCCCGACACCGCCCACGCCACGAGGCACGGGGCGGGGGGAGCGAGGTCAGGCCGGATTCCGCACCCCTGCCGCCTCCCACACGCCACTCGCAGCGGGGGAGAACGGGCGAGGGGACCCGCGGGCAGAGCGAGAAGAGCGGTCCCGTTCGCCATGAACGTCCGTCCCTCGTCTGGCACGGCTTAGGCCCGGCCCGGGAGAGCACAGCATCACCACATCGGTCGGCAGCATAACGCGAGGGACCCCCGAGCAAGGGAAGGCCGGCGAGGACAGCGAGCGGAGGAGCCTGCTTCAGCCTCACCGACCCCTCTCCTCCTCCAGCAAGCGCGGGCGACGACCCCAGGACGAGAACGCCTGACACGCACTGGCACGGAGCCGGTGGGATGGGGTAAGTCGCGACCGCACCCGGGTGCCGGCGGCAGGGAGTGCACGTGGTAGAGGACCCGCGCCCCTAACCCCGCCGCCCTCGGGTACCAGAGACCGGAGGTGGCACCACGGTCGTGGGGGCGCCTGGAACGCACAAGAGCCGGCGCGCAGGCCCCAGCGGGCGGCTCAAGCGGCGGGGGTGGAAACGGGCGTCCGGTTCTCGGCCAGAGCCCGGAGCCCTCCCCGCACACGCATCCAGGCACCCGGAAGCTCTCGGGCGACTGTCACCCGAGCAGAGCGTGTCAGCACTTATCTGGCGGCACAAAACCACCCATTCGGGGGCAAGAATCGCCGCGCCCGGAGACGGGGCCCACCCACGGATCACCAGGGGAACCCCTGGATCACGGCCACGGCCACCAGACCCCAAGCACGACCCCATCGCCACCAGGCCCGGAGCTCCCGGGGCCATCTGGTCGACCCCAGAAGCGTGGCGGCAGGGGGAGCCGGGGACAGCCTCCCCGGGCCGCCCGCGCGGGCCGGGACCGGTCGGTCCCTCCCTCTGAGTCGCCGGGTCAGGACTTAGAAAAGAATTCCGCGGAGGCGCCTCCGGCGACCGGGCCCGGGGCGGGACCGTGGCTCCCGTCCCTCAGCCGGGGCTCCACCTACGCCTCGAGCCGGCCCCCTCCGCCTCCGGACAAAGACGCGACCCGCGAAACTCGGAGAGAGAAGTCCGGTCCGACGGCCCGGACCCACCCCGGGCACGCGTCCGGGCCGGGGACGCCCTCCCCGGCCCGCCCTCGAGGGCTCCCGGGGCCGGTCCACGCTCTTCTCCAGGGCGGGACTTGGAAAAAAAAACTGCCACGGAGGAGGAGGCATCCGAGGACCGGGCCCGGTCCCCACCGCCAGAGCCGGTCGACTCGGAAGACCAGTGGGGAAAAGGCCAGCCCGGCGGCCGAGCCCGTCGCGCCCTCCACGGGCCTCCCCCGCAAGGCCCCGGCCGGTCGCCCACCTCCGGAGCGGGGCGCGGAAAGGGGATCGGCGACGCGGAAGGCCCGACCACCGGGCCGCCCTCGGGACGACGGCCGGGCACGGGACGAGCTCCCTCGCCCGTTCCCCCGCGGCGGCCCCCCACCCCCTCCCGGGGACGGAGGGGCACCGGCGGCTGCTGGTCGACCCGTCCGGGAGGCCCCACACCCCGGCCGGCACCGGGCGGCGCGGCGACAGCCACCTCCCTCAGTAGCCTGCACCTCCAATCTCCGGCGAGCGGGCGTCGCGCTCACGCCCCGGCGCCACCGGGCCAGATCCCGCCAGCGACGCCGGCCTCCCGGGACTCTGCCTCGGTCACCGCGGCCGAGTCCCGTCCCTTGGCCCGCGTCGCCGGAGCTCCGGAGGAAAGAGACGATATAAAAGCGGCCGCCAGGTGGCACCCGGCGACCGACGACCGCCTCAGCGGGACGGAGCCGGAGCGCGGGCCCGCCGGGGAGCACAGCCGGGCCGCCGGGCCGCCCGATCCCGTCCCGGAGCCCCCTCGGACCCAGCCTCCCGGCCCAGTGCGGCCCCGGGGCGTCCGCCCGCGGGCTCCCGGCCGCCAAGGCGCAGCCCCAGCCGCAGGAGGGGGACTCGGAAAGGTTTCTCGGGCGATCACCGGGAAGGGGAAGGGGAGAGTTCCCCCCAGAGAGGCCAGGGGGCGGCCCGGGCCGGGCTGGGCCGGTGCGGCCGGGAGGCCGCCGCTTCCCGGAGCGGCTGGAGCGCCCCCGGGGTTCCCGGGAGGACTTAGAAAATCAGGGCGGGCGGGGACGGTCAAACCGAAACCAGGCACGTCATCCGAGAAGGACCGTGATGACGGGAGGAGGAAAGCTTTCCAGTCCAGAGGGCCTGTCGAAGGCAGGCGGAGAGTCTACCCGCTGAAACTGACGAAGATGGGCAAAAGAAGCTAGCTCAGGCGCCGACATCTAAGGAAATAAAAAAAAAAAAGCACGAGGGCGTGGAGAAATGGGGAAAAATCAACACTGAGAAATCTACCCTCTGAAACCGACGAAGATGGGCAACAGGGGCTAGCTCAGGTGGCAATTTTTAAGGAAAAATGAAAGGAAGTGCGTGGAGACCTGGGGAAAAAGCAACACGGAGAAATCTACCCTCTAGAACTGAGAAAGAAGCGCAACAGAGGCTAGCTCAGGTGGCAATCTTTAAGCAAAAAAATAAGATAAAAAAATACAATGGCGAGGAGACCCGGTGAAAAAGCAACCCTGAAAAAGGTACCCTCTGAAACTGAGGAAGCAGGGCAACAGTGCCTAGCTCAGGTGACAATCTTTAAGCAAAAGAAACACACAAGGGCGTGGGGAGCTGGCGAAAAGGCAACACTGAGAAATCCACCCTCTGAAACGGACGAAGATGGGCAACAGAGGCTAGCTCAGGTGGCAATCTTTAAGCAAAAGAAACACACAAGGGCGTGGAGACCTGGGGAAAAAGCAACACGGAGAAATCCACCCTCTGAAACTGAGGAAGATGGGCAAGAGAGGCTACCTCAGGTGGCAATCCTTAAGCAAAAACAAAGCACAAAGGCGTGGAGCCCTGGGGACAAAGCAACCCTGAAATATCTACCCTCTGAAACTGAGGAACATGGGCAAGAGAGGCTAGCTCAGGTGGCACTCGTTAAGCAAAAACAAAACACAAAGGCGTGGAGACCTGGGGAAAAAGCAACCCTGAAATATCTACCCTCTGAAACTGAGGAAGATGGGCAAGAGAGGCTGGCTTCAGGTGGCAATCTTTAAGCAAAAGAAACACACAAGGGCGTGGGGAGCTGGGGAAAAGGCAACACTGAGAAATCCACCCTCTGAAACGGACGAAGATGGGCAACAGAGGCTAGCTCAGGTGGCAATCGTTAAGCAAAAACAAAACCCAAAGGCGTGGAGACCTGGGGAAAAAGCAACCCTGAAATATCTACCCTCTGAAACTGAGGAAGATGGGCAAGAGAGGCTACCTCAGGTGGCAATCCTTAAGCAAAAACAAAGCACAAAGGCGTGGAGCCCTGGGGACAAAGCAACCCTGAAATATCTACCCTCTGAAACTGAGGAACATGGGCAAGAGAGGCTAGCTCAGGTGGCACTCGTTAAGCAAAAACAAAACACAAAGGCGTGGAGACCTGGGGAAAAAGCAACCCTGAAATATCTACCCTCTGAAACTGAGGAAGATGGGCAAGAGAGGCTGGCTTCAGGTGGCAATCGTTAAGCAAAAACAAAACACAAAGGCGTGGAGACCTGGGGAAAAAGCAACCCTGAAATATCTACCCTCTGAAACTGAGGAAGACGGGCAAGAGAGGCTGGCTTCAGGTGGCAAACGTTAAGCAAAAGAAACACACAAGGGCGTGGAGGCCTGGGGAAAAAGCAACACGGAGAAATCCACCCTCTGAAACTGAGGGACATGGGCAAAAGAAGCTAGCTCAGGTTGCAACCTTTAAGCAGAAAAAAAAACACAAGGGCGTGCAGACCTGGCAAAAAAGCAACAGTGAGAAATCTACCCTCTGAAACCGACGAAGATGGACAACAGAGGCTAGCTCAGGTGGCAATTTTTAAGGAGAAATAAAAGGAAGTGCGTGGAGACCTGGGGAAAAAGCAACACGGAGAAATCTACCCTCTAGAACTGAGAAAGAAGCGCAACAGAGGCTAGCTCAGGTGGCAATCTTTAAGCAAAAAAAATAAGATAAAAAAATACAATGGCGAGGAGACCCGGTCAAAAAGCAACCCTGAAAAAGGTACCCTCTGAAACTGAGGAAGCAGGGCAACAGTGCCTAGCTCAGGTGACAATCTTTAAGCAAAAGAAACACACAAGGGCGTGGGAGCTGGCGAAAAGGCAACACTGAGAAATCCACCCTCTGAAACGGACGAAGATGGGCAACAGAGGCTAGCTCAGGTGGCAATCGTTAAGCAAAAGAAACACACAAGGGCGTGGAGACCTGGGGAAAAAGCAACACGGAGAAATCCACCCTCTGAAACTGAGGAAGATGGGCAAGAGAGGCTACCTCAGGTGGCAATCCTTAAGCAAAAACAAAGCACAAGGCGTGGAGCCCTGGGGACAAAGCAACCCTGAAATATCTACCCTCTGAAACTGAGGAACATGGGCAAGAGAGGCTAGCTCAGGTGGCACTCGTTAAGCAAAAACAAAACCCAAAGGCGTGGAGACCTGGGGAAAAAGCAACCCTGAAATATCTACCCTCTGAAACTGAGGAAGATGGGCAAGAGAGGCTGGCTTCAGGTGGCAATCTTTAAGCAAAAGAAACACACAAGGGCGTGGGAGCTGGGGAAAAGGCAACACTGAGAAATCCACCCTCTGAAATGGACGAAGATGGGCAACAGAGGCTAGCTCAGGTGGCAATCGTTAAGCAAAAACAAAACCCAAAGGCGTGGAGACCTGGGGAAAAAGCAACCCTGAAATATCTACCCTCTGAAACTGAGGAAGATGGGCAAGAGAGGCTGGCTTCAGGTGGCAATCTTTAAGCAAAAGAAACACACAAGGGCGTGGGGAGCTGGGGAAAGGCAACACTGAGAAATCCACCCTCTGAAACGGACGAAGATGGGCAACAGAGGCTAGCTCAGGTGGCAATCGTTAAGCAAAAGAAACACACAAGGGCGTGGAGGCCTGGGGAAAAAGCAACACGGAGAAATCCACCCTCTGAAACTGAGGGACATGGGCAAAAGAAGCTAGCTCAGGTTGCAACCTTTAAGCAGAAAAAAAACACAAGGGCGTGCAGACCTGGCAAAAAAGCAACAGTGAGAAATCTACCTCTGAAACCGACGAAGATGGACAACAGAGGCTAGCTCAGGTGGCAATTTTTAAGGAAAAATAAAAGGAAGTGCGTGGAGACCTGGGGAAAAAGCAACACGGAGAAATCTACCCTCTAGAACTGAGAAAGAAGCGCAACAGAGGCTAGCTCAGGTGGCAATCTTTAAGCAAAAAAAATAAGATAAAAAAATACAATGGCGAGGAGACCCGGTGAAAAAGCAACCCTGAAAAAGGTACCCTCTGAAACTGAGGAAGCAGGGCAACAGTGCCTAGCTCAGGTGACAATCTTTAAGCAAAAGAAACACACAAGGGCGTGGGGAGCTGGCGAAAAGGCAACACTGAGAAATCCACCCTCTGAAACGGACGAAGATGGGCAACAGAGGCTAGCTCAGGTGGCAATCTTTAAGCAAAAGAAACACACAAGGGCGTGGAGACCTGGGGAAAAAGCAACACGGAGAAATCCACCCTCTGAAACTGAGGAAGATGGGCAAGAGAGGCTACCTCAGGTGGCAATCCTTAAGCAAAAACAAAGCACAAAGGCGTGGAGCCCTGGGGACAAAGCAACCCTGAAATATCTACCCTCTGAAACTGAGGAACATGGGCAAGAGAGGCTAGCTCAGGTGGCAATCGTTAAGCAAAAACAAAACACAAAGGCGTGGAGACCTGGGGAAAAAGCAACCCTGAAATATCTACCCTCTGAAACTGAGGAAGATGGGCAAGAGAGGCTGGCTTCAGGTGGCAATCTTTAAGCAAAAGAAACACACAAGGGCGTGGAGGCCTGGGGAAAAAGCAACACGGAGAAATCCACCCTCTGAAACTGAGGGACATGGGCAAAAGAAGCTAGCTCAGTTGCAACCTTTAAGCAGAAAAAAAACACAAGGGCGTGCAGACCTGGCAAAAAGCAACAGTGAGAAATCTACCCTCTGAAACCGACGAAGATGGACAACAGAGGCTAGCTCAGGTGGCAATTTTTAAGGAAAAATAAAAGGAAGTGCGTGGAGACCTGGGGAAAAAGCAACACGGAGAAATCTACCCTCTAGAACTGAGAAAGAAGCGCAACAGAGGCTAGCTCAGGTGGCAATCTTTAAGCAAAAAAAATAAGATAAAAAAATACAATGGCGAGGAGACCCGGTGAAAAAGCAACCCTGAAAAGGTACCCTCTGAAACTGAGGAAGCAGGGCAACAGTGCCTAGCTCAGGTGACAATCTTTAAGCAAAAGAAACACACAAGGGCGTGGGGAGCTGGCGAAAAGGCAACACTGAGAAATCCACCCTCTGAAACGGACGAAGATGGGCAACAGAGGCTAGCTCAGGTGGCAATCTTTAAGCAAAAGAAACACACAAGGGCGTGGAGACCTGGGGAAAAAGCAACACGGAGAAATCCACCCTCTGAAACTGAGGAAGATGGGCAAGAGAGGCTACCTCAGGTGGCAATCCTTAAGCAAAAACAAAGCACAAAGGCGTGGAGCCCTGGGGACAAAGCACCCTGAAATATCTACCCTCTGAAACTGAGGAACATGGGCAAGAGAGGCTAGCTCAGGTGGCAATCGTTAAGCAAAAACAAAACACAAAGGCGTGGAGACCTGGGGAAAAAGCAACCTGAAATATCTACCCTCTGAAACTGAGGAAGATGGGCAAGAGAGGCTGGCTTCAGGTGGCAATCGTTAAGCAAAGAAACACACAAGGGCGTGGAGGCCTGGGGAAAAAGCAACACGGAGATATCGACCCTCTGAAACTCAGGAAGATGGGCAAGAGAGGCTAGCTCAGGTGGCAATCGTTAAGCAAAAACAAAACCCAAAGGCGTGGAGACCTGGGGAAAAAGCAACCCTGAAATATCTACCCTCTGAAACTGAGGAAGATGGGCAAGAGAGGCTGGCTTCAGGTGGCAATCTTTAAGCAAAAGAAACACACAAGGGCGTGGGGAGCTGGGGAAAAGGCAACACTGAGAAATCCACCCTCTGAAACGGACGAAGATGGGCAACAGAGGCTAGCTCAGGTGGCAATCGTTAAGCAAAAGAAACACACAAGGGCGTGGAGGCCTGGGGAAAAAGCAACACGGAGAACTCCACCCTCTGAAACTGAGGGACATGGGCAAAAGAAGCTAGCTCAGGTTGCAACCTTTAAGCAGAAAAAAAACACAAGGGCGTGCAGACCTGGCAAAAAAGCAACAGTGAGAAATCTACCCTCTGAAACCGACGAAGATGGACAACAGAGGCTAGCTCAGGTGGCAATTTTTAAGGAAAAATAAAAGGAAGTGCGTGGAGACCTGGGGAAAAAGCAACACGGAGAAATCTACCCTCTAGAACTGAGAAAGAAGCGCAACAGAGGCTAGCTCAGGTGGCAATCTTTAAGCAAAAAAAATAAGATAAAAAATACAATGGCGAGGAGACCCGGTGAAAAAGCAACCCTGAAAAAGGTACCCTCTGAAACTGAGGAAGCAGGGCAACAGTGCCTAGCTCAGGTGACAATCTTTAAGCAAAAGAAACACACAAGGGCGTGGGGAGCTGGCGAAAAGGCAACACTGAGAAATCCACCCTCTGAAACGGACGAAGATGGGCAACAGAGGCTAGCTCAGGTGGCAATCTTTAAGCAAAAGAAACACACAAGGGCGTGGAGACCTGGGGAAAAAGCAACACGGAGAAATCCACCTCTGAAACTGAGGAAGATGGGCAAGAGAGGCTACCTCAGGTGGCAATCCTTAAGCAAAAACAAAGCACAAAGGCGTGGAGCCCTGGGGACAAAGCAACCCTGAAATATCTACCCTCTGAAACTGAGGAACATGGGCAAGAGAGGCTAGCTCAGGTGGCAATCGTTAAGCAAAAACAAAACACAAAGGCGTGGAGACCTGGGGAAAAAGCAACCCTGAAATATCTACCCTCTGAAACTGAGGAAGATGGGCAAGAGAGGCTGGCTTCAGGTGGCAATCGTTAAGCAAAAGAAACACACAAGGGCGTGGAGGCCTGGGGAAAAAGCAACACGGAGAAATCCACCCTCTGAAACTGAGGGACATGGGCAAAAGAAGCTAGCTCAGGTTGCAACCTTTAAGCAGAAAAAAAACACAAGGGCGTGCAGACCTGGCAAAAAAGCAACAGTGAGAAATCTACCCTCTGAAACCGACGAAGATGGACAACAGAGGCTAGCTCAGGTGGCAATTTTTAAGGAAAAATAAAAGGAAGTGCGTGGAGACCTGGGGAAAAAGCAACACGGAGAAATCTACCCTCTAGAACTGAGAAAGAAGCGCAACAGAGGCTAGCTCAGGTGGCAATCTTTAAGCAAAAAAAATAAGATAAAAAAATACAATGGCGAGGAGACCCGGTGAAAAAGCAACCCTGAAAAAGGTACCCTCTGAAACTGAGGAAGCAGGGCAACAGTGCCTAGCTCAGGTGACAATCTTTAAGCAAAAGAAACACACAAGGGCGTGGGGAGCTGGCGAAAAGGCAACACTGAGAAATCCACCCTCTGAAACGGACGAAGATGGGCAACAGAGGCTAGCTCAGGTGGCAATCTTTAAGCAAAAGAAACACACAAGGGCGTGGAGACCTGGGGAAAAAGCAACACGGAGAAATCCACCCTCTGAAACTGAGGAAGATGGGCAAGAGAGGCTACCTCAGGTGGCAATCCTTAAGCAAAAACAAAGCACAAAGGCGTGGAGCCCTGGGGACAAAGCAACCCTGAAATATCTACCCTCTGAAACTGAGGAACATGGGCAAGAGAGGCTAGCTCAGGTGGCAATCGTTAAGCAAAACAAAACACAAAGGCGTGGAGACCTGGGGAAAAAGCAACCCTGAAATATCTACCCTCTGAAACTGAGGAAGATGGGCAAGAGAGGCTGGCTTCAGGTGGCAATCTTTAAGCAAAAGAAACACACAAGGGCGTGGAGGCCTGGGGAAAAAGCAACACGGAGAAATCCACCCTCTGAAACTGAGGGACATGGGCAAAAGAAGCTAGCTCAGGTTGCAACCTTTAAGCAGAAAAAAAACACAAGGGCGTGCAGACCTGGCAAAAAAGCAACAGTGAGAAATCTACCCTCTGAAACCGACGAAGATGGACAACAGAGGCTAGCTCAGGTGGCAATTTTTAAGGAAAAATAAAAGGAAGTGCGTGGAGACCTGGGGAAAAAGCAACACGGAGAAATCTACCCTCTAGAACTGAGAAAGAAGCGCAACAGAGGCTAGCTCAGGTGGCAATCTTTAAGCAAAAAAAATAAGATAAAAAAATACAATGGCGAGGAGACCCGGTCAAAAAGCAACCCTGAAAAAGGTACCCTCTGAAACTGAGGAAGCAGGGCAACAGTGCCTAGCTCAGGTGACAATCTTTAAGCAAAAGAAACACACAAGGGCGTGGGGAGCTGGCGAAAAGGCAACACTGAGAAATCCACCCTCTGAAACGGACGAAGATGGGCAACAGAGGCTAGCTCAGGTGGCAATCTTTAAGCAAAAGAAACACACAAGGGCGTGGAGACCTGGGGAAAAAGCAACACGGAGAAATCCACCCTCTGAAACTGAGGAAGATGGGCAAGAGAGGCTACCTCAGGTGGCAATCCTTAAGCAAAAACAAAGCACAAAGGCGTGGAGCCCTGGGGACAAAGCAACCCTGAAATATCTACCCTCTGAAACTGAGGAACATGGGCAAGAGAGGCTGGCTTCAGGTGGCAATCTTTAAGCAAAAGAAACACACAAGGGCGTGGGGAGCTGGGGAAAAAGCAACCCTGAAATATCTACCCTCTGAAACTGAGGAAGATGGGCAAGAGAGGCTGGCTTCAGGTGGCAATCTTTAAGCAAAAGAAACACACAAGGGCGTGGGGAGCTGGGGAAAAGGCAACACTGAGAAATCCACCCTCTGAAACGGACGAAGATGGGC
Organism: Equus asinus; assembly: GCF_041296235.1. Lineage (NCBI taxonomy): Eukaryota > Metazoa > Chordata > Mammalia > Perissodactyla > Equidae > Equus > Equus asinus. Next base: position 19,770 of record NW_027224835.1, read on the forward strand.
AACAGAGGCTAGCTCAGGTGGCAATCGTTAAGCAAAAGAAACACACAAGGGCGTGGAGGCCTGGGGAAAAAGCAACACGGAGAAATCCACCCTCTGAAACTGAGGGACATGGGCAAAAGAAGCTAGCTCAGGTTGCAACCTTTAAGCAGAAAAAAAACACAAGGGCGTGCAGACCTGGCAAAAAAGCCACAGTGAGAAATCTACCCTCTGAAACCGACGAAGATGGACAACAGAGGCTAGCTCAGGTGGCAATTTTTAAGGAAAAATAAAAGGAAGTGCGTGGAGACCTGGGGAAAAAGCAACACGGAGAAATCTACCCTCTAGAACTGAGAAAGAAGCGCAACAGAGGCTAGCTCAGGTGGCAATCTTTAAGCAAAAAAAATAAGATAAAAAAATACAATGGCGAGGAGACCCGGTGAAAAAGCAACCCTGAAAAAGGTACCCTCTGAAACTGAGGAAGCAGGGCAACAGTGCCTAGCTCAGGTGACAATCTTTAAGCAAAAGAAACACACAAGGGCGTGGGAGCTGGCGAAAAGGCAACACTGAGAAATCCACCCTCTGAAACGGACGAAGATGGGCAACAGAGGCTAGCTCAGGTGGCAATCTTTAAGCAAAAGAAACACACAAGGGCGTGGAGACCTGGGGAAAAAGCAACACGGAGAAATCCACCCTCTGAAACTGAGGAAGATGGGCAAGAGAGGCTACCTCAGGTGGCAATCCTTAAGCAAAAACAAAGCACAAAGGCGTGGAGCCCTGGGGACAAAGCAACCCTGAAATATCTACCCTCTGAAACTGAGGAACATGGGCAAGAGAGGCTAGCTCAGGTGGCAATCGTTAAGCAAAAACAAAACACAAAGGCGTGGAGACCTGGGGAAAAAGCAACCCTGAAATATCTACCCTCTGAAACTGAGGAAGATGGGCAAGAGAGGCTGGCTTCAGGTGGCAATCTTTAAGCAAAAGAAACACACAAGGGCGTGGAGGCCTGGGGAAAAAGCAACACGGAGAAATCCACCCTCTGAAACTGAGGACATGGGCAAAAGAAGCTAGCTCAGGTTGCAACCTTTAAGCAGAAAAAAAACACAAGGGCGTGCAGACCTGGCAAAAAAGCAACAGTGAGAAATCTACCCTCTGAAACCGACGAAGATGGACAACAGAGGCTAGCTCAGGTGGCAATATTTAAGAAAAATAAAAGGAAGTGCGTGGAGACCTGGGGAAAAAGCAACACGGAGAAATCTACCCTCTAGAACTGAGAAAGAAGCGCAACAGAGGCTAGCTCAGGTGGCAATCTTTAAGCAAAAAAAATAAGATAAAAAAATACAATGGCGAGGAGACCCGGTGAAAAAGCAACCCTGAAAAAGGTACCCTCTGAAACTGAGGAAGCAGGGCAACAGTGCCTAGCTCAGGTGACAATCTTTAAGCAAAAGAAACACACAAGGGCGTGGGGAGCTGGCGAAAAGGCAACACTGAGAAATCCACCCTCTGAAACGGACGAAGATGGGCAACAGAGGCTAGCTCAGGTGGCAATCTTTAAGCAAAAGAAACACACAAGGGCGTGGAGACCTGGGGAAAAAGCAACACGGAGAAATCCACCCTCTGAAACTGAGGAAGATGGGCAAGAGAGGCTACTCAGGTGGCAATCCTTAAGCAAAAACAAAGCACAAAGGCGTGGAGCCCTGGGGACAAAGCAACCCTGAAATATCTACCCTCTGAAACTGAGGAACATGGGCAAGAGAGGCTAGCTCAGGTGGCAATCGTTAAGCAAAAACAAAACACAAAGGCGTGGAGACCTGGGGAAAAAGCAACCCTGAAATATCTACCCTCTGAAACTGAGGAAGATGGGCAAGAGAGGCTGGCTTCAGGTGGCAATCTTTAAGCAAAAGAAACACACAAGGGCGTGGGGAGCTGGGGAAAAGGCAACACTGAGAAATCCACCCTCTGAAAGGGACGAAGATGGGCTACAGAGGCTACCTCAGGTGGCAATCGTTAAGCAAAAGAAACACACAAGGGCGTGGAGGCCTGGGGAAAAAGCAACACGGAGAAATCCACCCTCTGAAACTGAGGAACATGGGCAAAAGAAGCTAGCTCAGGTTGCAACCTTTAAGCAGAAGAAAAACACAAGGGCGTGCAGACCTGGCAAAAAAGCAACAGTGAGAAATCTACCCTCTGAAACCGACGAAGATGGACAACAGAGGCTAGCTCAGGTGCAATTTTTAAGGAAAAATAAAAGGAAGTGCGTGGAGACCTGGGGAAAAAGCAACACGGAGAAATCTACCCTCTAGAACTGAGAAAGAAGCGCAACAGAGGCTAGCTCAGGTGGCAATCTTTAAGCAAAAAAAATAAAATAAAAAAATACAATGGCGAGGAGACCCGGTCAAAAAGCAACCCTGAAAAAGGTACCCTCTGAAACTGAGGAAGCAGGGCAACAGTGCCTAGCTCAGGTGACAATCTTTAAGCAAAAGAAACACACAAGGGCGTGGGGAGCTGGCGAAAAGGCAACACTGAGAAATCCAGCCTCTGAAACGGACGAAGATGGGCAACAGAGGCTAGCTCAGGTGGCAATCTTTAAGCAAAAGAAACACACAAGGGCGTGGAGACCTGGGGAAAAAGCAACACGGAGAAATCCACCCTCTGAAACTGAGGAAGATGGGCAAGAGAGGCTACCTCAGGTGGCAATCCTTAAGCAAAAACAAAGCACAAAGGCGTGGAGCCCTGGGGACAAAGCAACCCTGAAATATCTACCCTCTGAAACTGAGGAACATGGGCAAGAGAGGCTAGCTCAGGTGGCAATCGTTAAGCAAAAACAAAACACAAAGGCGTGGGGACCTGGGGAAAAAGCAACCCTGAAATATCTACCTCTGAAACTGAGGAAGATGGGCAAGAGAGGCTGGCTTCAGGTGGCAATCTTTAAGCAAAAGAAACACACAAGGGCGTGGGGAGCTGGGGAAAAGGCAACACTGAGAAATCCACCCTCTGAAAGGGACGAAGATGGGCTACAGAGGCTACCTCAGGTGGCAATCGTTAAGCAAAAGAAACACACAAGGGCGTGGAGGCCTGGGGAAAAAGCAACACGGAGAAATCCACCCTCTGAAACTGAGGAACATGGGCAAAAGAAGCTAGCTCAGGTTGCAACCTTTAAGCAGAAAAAAAACACAAGGGCGTGCAGACCTGGCAAAAAAGCAACAGTGAGAAATCTACCCTCTGAAACCGACGAAGATGGACAACAGAGGCTAGCTCAGGTGGCAATTTTTAAGGAAAAATAAAAGGAAGTGCGTGGAGACCTGGGAAAAAGCAACACGGAGAAATCTACCCTCTAGAACTGAGAAAGAAGCGCAACAGAGGCTAGCTCAGGTGGCAATCTTTAAGCAAAAAAAATAAAATAAAAAAAAACAATGGCGAGGAGACCCGGTCAAAAAGCAACCCTGAAAAGGTACCCTCTGAAACTGAGGAAGCAGGGCAACAGTGCCTAGCTCAGGTGACAATCTTAAGCAAAAGAAACACACAAGGGCGTGGGGAGCTGGCGAAAAGGCAACACTGAGAAATCCAGCCTCTGAAACGGACGAAGATGGGCAACAGAGGCTAGCTCAGGTGGCAATCTTTAAGCAAAAAAAATAAGATAAAAAAATACAATGGCGAGGAGACCCGGTCAAAAAGCAACCCTGAAAAAGGTACCCTCTGAAACTGAGGAAGCAGGGCAACAGTGCCTAGCTCAGGTGACAATCTTTAAGCAAAAGAAACACACAAGGGCGTGGGGAGCTGGCGAAAAGGCAACACTGAGAAATCCAGCCTCTGAAACGGACGAAGATGGGCAACAGAGGCTAGCTCAGGTGGCAATCTTTAAGCAAAAGAAACACACAAGGGCGTGGAGACCTGGGGAAAAAGCAACACGGAGAAATCCACCCTCTGAAACTGAGGAAGATGGGCAAGAGAGGCTACCTCAGGTGGCAATCCTTAAGCAAAAACAAAGCACAAAGGCGTGGAGCCCTGGGGACAAAGCAACTCTGAAATATCTACCCTCTGAAACTGAGGAACATGGCAAGAGAGGCTAGCTCAGGTGGCAATCGTTAAGCAAAAACAAAACACAAAGGCGTGGAGACCTGGGGAAAAAGCAACCCTGAAATATCTACCCTCTGAAACTGAGGAAGATGGGCAAGAGAGGCTGGCTTCAGGTGGCAATCTTTAAGCAAAAGAAACACACAAGGGCGTGGGGAGCTGGGGAAAAGGCAACACTGAGAAATCCACCCTCTGAAACGGACGAAGATGGGCAACAGAGGCTACCTCAGGTGGCAATCGTTAAGCAAAAGAAACACACAAGGGCGTGGAGGCCTGGGGAAAAAGCAACACGGAGAAATCCACCCTCTGAAACTGAGGAACATGGGCAAAAGAAGCTAGCTCAGGTTGCAACCTTTAAGCAGAAGAAAAACACAAGGGCGTGCAGACCTGGCAAAAAAGCAACAGTGAGAAATCTACCCTCTGAAACCGACGAAGATGGACAACAGAGGCTAGCTCAGGTGGCAATTTTTAAGGAAAAATAAAAGGAAGTGCGTGGAGACCTGGGGAAAAAGCAACACGGAGAAATCTACCCTCTAGAACTGAGAAAGAAGCGCAACAGAGGCTAGCTCAGGTGGCAATCTTTAAGCAAAAAAATAAGATAAAAAAATACAATGGCGAGGAGACCCGGTGAAAAAGCAACCCTGAAAAAGGTACCCTCTGAAACTGAGGAAGCAGGGCAACAGTGCCTAGCTCAGGTGACAATCTTTAAGCAAAAGAAACACACAAGGGCGTGGGAGCTGGCGAAAAGGCAACACTGAGAAATCCACCCTCTGAAACGGACGAAGATGGGCAACAGAGGCTAGCTCAGGTGGCAATCTTTAAGCAAAAGAAACACACAAGGGCGTGGAGACCTGGGGAAAAAGCAACACGGAGAAATCCACCCTCTGAAACTGAGGAAGATGGGCAAGAGAGGCTACCTCAGGTGGCAATCCTTAAGCAAAAACAAAGCACAAAGGCGTGGAGCCCTGGGGACAAAGCAACTCTGAAATATCTACCCTCTGAAACTGAGGAACATGGCCAAGAGAGGCTAGCTCAGGTGGCAATCGTTAAGCAAAAACAAAACACAAAGGCGTGGAGACCTGGGGAAAAAGCAACCCTGAAATATCTACCCTCTGAAACTGAGGAAGATGGGCAAGAGAGGCTGGCTTCAGGTGGCAATCTTTAAGCAAAAGAAACACACAAGGGCGTGGGGAGCTGGGGAAAAGGCAACACTGAGAAATCCACCCTCTGAAAGGGACGAAGATGGGCTACAGAGGCTACCTCAGGTGGCAATCGTTAAGCAAAAGAAACACACAAGGGCGTGGAGGCCTGGGAAAAAGCAACACGGAGAAATCCACCCTCTGAAACTGAGGAACATGGGCAAAAGAAGCTAGCTCAGGTTGCAACCTTTAAGCAGAAGAAAAACACAAGGGCGTGCAGACCTGGCAAAAAAGCAACAGTGAGAAATCTACCCTCTGAAACCGACGAAGATGGACAACAGAGGCTAGCTCAGGTGGCAATTTTTAAGGAAAAATAAAAGGAAGTGCGTGGAGACCTGGGGAAAAAGCAACACGGAGAAATCTACCCTCTAGAACTGAGAAAGAAGCGCAACAGAGGCTAGCTCAGGTGGCAATCTTTAAGCAAAAAAATAAAATAAAAAAATACAATGGCGAGGAGACCCGGTCAAAAGCAACCCTGAAAAGGTACCCTCTGAAACTGAGGAAGCAGGGCAACAGTGCCTAGCTCAGGTGACAATCTTTAAGCAAAAGAAACACACAAGGGCGTGGGGAGCTGGCGAAAAGGCAACACTGAGAAATCCAGCCTCTGAAACGGACGAAGATGGGCAACAGAGGCTAGCTCAGGTGGCAATCTTTAAGCAAAAGAAACACACAAGGGCGTGGAGACCTGGGGAAAAAGCAACACGGAGAAATCCACCCTCTGAAACTGAGGAAGATGGGCAAGAGAGGCTACCTCAGGTGGCAATCCTTAAGCAAAAACAAAGCACAAAGGCGTGGAGCCCTGGGGACAAAGCAACCCTGAAATATCTACCCTCTGAAACTGAGGAACATGGGCAAGAGAGGCTAGCTCAGGTGGCAATCGTTAAGCAAAAACAAAACACAAAGGCGTGGGGACCTGGGGAAAAAGCAACCCTGAAATATCTACCCTCTGAAACTGAGGAAGATGGGCAAGAGAGGCTGGCTTCAGGTGGCAATCTTTAAGCAAAAGAAACACACAAGGGCGTGGGGAGCTGGGAAAAGGCAACACTGAGAAATCCACCCTCTGAAAGGGACGAAGATGGGCTACAGAGGCTACCTCAGGTGGCAATCGTTAAGCAAAAGAAACACACAAGGGCGTGGAGGCCTGGGGAAAAAGCAACACGGAGAAATCCACCCTCTGAAACTGAGGAACATGGGCAAAAGAAGCTAGCTCAGGTTGCAACCTTTAAGCAGAAAAAAAACACAAGGGCGTGCAGACCTGGCAAAAAAGCAACAGTGAGAAATCTACCCTCTGAAACCGACGAAGATGGACAACAGAGGCTAGCTCAGGTGGCAATTTTTAAGGAAAAATAAAAGGAAGTGCGTGGAGACCTGGGGAAAAAGCAACACGGAGAAATCTACCCTCTAGAACTGAGAAAGAAGCGCAACAGAGGCTAGCTCAGGTGGCAATCTTTAAGCAAAAAAAATAAAATAAAAAAAACAATGGCGAGGAGACCCGGTCAAAAGCAACCCTGAAAAAGGTACCCTCTGAAACTGAGGAAACAGGGCAACAGTGCCTAGCTCAGGTGACAATCTTTAAGCAAAAGAAACACACAAGGGCGTGGGGAGCTGGCGAAAAGGCAACACTGAGAAATCCAGCCTCTGAAACGGACGAAGATGGGCAACAGAGGCTAGCTCAGGTGGCAATCTTTAAGCAAAAAAAATAAGATAAAAAAATACAATGGCGAGGAGACCCGGTTAAAAAGCAACCCTGAAAAAGGTACCCTCTGAAACTGAGGAAGCAGGGCAACAGTGCCTAGCTCAGGTGACAATCTTTAAGCAAAAGAAACACACAAGGGCGTGGGGAGCTGGCGAAAAGGCAACACTGAGAAATCCAGCCTCTGAAACGGACGAAGATGGGCAACAGAGGCTAGCTCAGGTGGCAATCTTTAAGCAAAAGAAACACACAAGGGCGTGGAGACCTGGGGAAAAAGCAACACGGAGAAATCCACCCTCTGAAACTGAGGAAGATGGGCAAGAGAGGCTACCCCCTCAGGTGGCAATCCTTAAGCAAAAACAAAGCACAAAGGCGTGGAGCCCTGGGGACAAAGCAACCCTGAAATATCTACCCTCTGAAACTGAGGAACATGGGCAAGAGAGGCTAGCTCAGGTGGCAATCGTTAAGCAAAAACAAAACACAAAGGCGTGGAGACCTGGGGAAAAAGCAACCCTGAAATATCTACCCTCTGAAACTGAGGAAGATGGGCAAGAGAGGCTGGCTTCAGGTGGCAATCTTTAAGCAAAAGAAACACACAAGGGCGTGGGGAGCTGGGGAAAAGGCAACACTGAGAAATCCACCCTCTGAAACGGACGAAGATGGGCAACAGAGGCTACCTCAGGTGGCAATCGTTAAGCAAAAGAAACACACAAGGGCGTGGAGGCCTGGGGAAAAAGCAACACGGAGAAATCACCCTCTGAAACTGAGGGACATGGGCAAAAGAAGCTAGCTCAGGTTGCAACCT
>NW_027224836.1:0-35939 GCF_041296235.1 Equus asinus
CGTTCCGTTGGGTTTTCATGAAGCCTGTTGTGCCCCGGAAGCTCAGGCCGGTTCAGGGGAAGCGGCCTGTCGAGGGCCACGTGACGTTTGTGTGCAGAGCCAGTGCTTCCCAAAGCCCTTGACTGTGCGGAAGTCTCCCTGTTAGGGGTGCGGTGGGGGCTGTCCGGGGAGCATTGTGAGCACAGGTACGTGTCCCACACTTGAAAGTGTGGCAAAGAAAGCGTGAGGCTCGAGGGTGCTCCGTTCGTTCCCTCCTTCCACAGAAAGTCTGGAGGGTTGACTTTGGGACAAGTCCTTCCTTTCCTCTGGTCGGTGCGTGTTCAGTGGTCTGGACACTTGGTGAGCAAGACTGACAGGGTGTTTGACGTACTGGACCTCACAGCCTAGTTGGAAAGGACAGACAGGCAGCAACTAATTACCTAGGAGATACGTAAAAGCAATTTTGTGTTGCGTGTTGAGAAATACGGCATTTACTGTTAGACTTTGTGACTTAGGCAGTGATGCTTAAGCTGAGGGCAGATGCCTAAAAGAAAAGGAGGACTTGTGCGGGAGAGCGTTGGGACAGGGCAAGGGAGGAGTGTGGCCTGTCAGAGGAGCTGAAAGAATGCCCTGGAGACTGGGGCCCGCGTAGGGACTGTAGGCTGGGGAAAACAAAACTTTTCGATTAAGGCTGGCGCTTTCTATAGGTTTTGGAGACCAAGCGTGGTGATTCGGAACGTGGACTCTGGAGCCAGACTCTGTCAAATGGGTCCTAGCTCTGCCACCGACGGGCTGTGTGAACTTGGGCAGGTTACTGCAGCATTCTGTGTGTCAGTTTCCTGATGTGTAAAATGGGGATGATTATCATACACACTCCATAGGTGAGCGTAGAGGTGAAAGGATATTTCGTATCAGGAAGTTACTTAGAGCAGTGTCTGGCCTTTAGTAGGTCTTAGTAGCGGTTGACTAAATAAACGGATAGATACATACATGAGTATTAAAGGCTTGGAGACTGTCCCTGGTGAAACGTGTGAACTGGAATGGATTACAGCCAACTTTATTTCCTTTCCAGCTTGCAGTTGCTACTGACCGCATCTGTAGCACTGTGGAATTAGAAATCATCTCTCTCAAATTGGCTGCTATTGGTAAAAGAATCTAAGGCTGTCAAAATTATCCCAGGGAAATAAAGGCCTTTTCAGTAGCATTGTAGGGTTAGGCTTATTCTCTATGTCTTGTTTATATTGGTTTGTTTAGTATTTGTTGGTAACGTCTTTTTTGTGGTTTTTTTTTTTTTTTTTTTTTTTATTTTTTTCCCCCGCAAAGCTGCTCGGTTAAGAAAAGCAGATTAGCTGTAAAATGGTTCAGACACAAAGAAAAGTAGAGAGTCGTGTAAGCAGAGCACGCCTTTCCTTGACTCTCTGTGGAGAGCTTTTGTGATTCCAGCTCCTCTCTGCCTCAGACACGGTGCCCTCTGCGTGTCCAGTCCTGTAAACAGTGCAGGGTCTGGAACCGTGGAGAATCTAAGGCAGTATAGTCATGCTTTGCTTAAGAGTGGGGATAAGTTCTGAGGAGTGTGTCATGGTCAGGCAATCTCGAGACTGTGCAAACACCACGGAGTTCCTAAACCTAGAGGGCAGAGCCTCCTACACTCCTAGGCCGTATGGGACTAATCTTCTGGGACCCCCGTTGTTGACTGAAACGTCCCGATGTAGGGCATGACTGTACTTCCCAAGTCCAAGGGCACGGAAGTGTAGCCTGTGGGGCTTTTGCAAAGAACAGAGACGCTCAAGGCCTACTCTGGACCCACTGACTCAGAATCTACTGGGATAGTTCCCGGCTTTAAAGACCAGACATAGTCCTCATCTGGAGACATCGCATCAACGGTTTTTCACACTGGGTTTTCCCTCATCTGAAAAAACAGGCCAAGAGATCGTGAGGATGCATAATTAGTGTTTTAATACATTTGGCAGGACTCAGTGTTTTTCACGTTCTGTGATGCTGTGATCTGCATCTTCCGGGTAATGTGTTAAACCTTTAAATCTTGTCAAAAAGTCACGTCATTACCTAGAGAATCCTTCTGTGAATTCCAGGCAGATTGCCATCTTTCTGCTTCCGCCTCCTCACCTTTAAAACGGGGAGAACAACGGTAACCTACCTTTTGGATGTGAGGATTAAATGAGACAGTTGGTGCAAAGCAGTTAGCACGGGATCTGGCACAAAGTGAAGCCTTCAATAAATTATGATTATAGTAGTTTTGATTTCCCTCCAGTCGGAATATAATTTAGTTGAAGTTAGTGGCTATGTCACAGCTGTGTCTCAGGCTGGCGTCTGCCGCCCTGAGCTAAGCCATAAAAATCCCTAGAAGAACTTTTCAAAAGCCTGTTAGCCTCTTGAGGCTCCTACACTTCTTTATTTTATTTTATTTTATTTTATTTTATTGCAGTAACAGTGGATTCTAACATTATATGGCTTTCAGAGGTACGTGGTAATATATTTGGAATTCTGTGTAGGTTACATCGTGTTCACCACCCGAAAACTAATTATAGTCCGTCACCTCACATGGGAGCCTCATCACCCCTTTTGCTCTCTCCCCTCCCCCCTCCCCCTATGGTAACCACCAATCCAATCTCCGTGGCTCTGTGTGTGTTTGTCGTTGTTTTTAGCTTCTGCTTATGAGTGAGATCACACGGTGTTTGACTTTCTCCCTCTGATTTATTTCACTTCCCATAATACCCTCAAGGTCCACCCACGTTGTCACAAATGGCCGGATCTCATCATTTCTTAGGGCTGAGTAGCATTCCGTTGTGTATACATACCGCATCTTCTTTATCCATTCTTCCCTCGATGGGCACCTAGGTTGCTTCCAGGTTTTGGCTGTTGTGAATAATGCTGCAGTGAACCTAGGGGTGCACGTGTCTTTCTGCATTTGTGTTTTCAAGCTCTTTGGATGAATAGCCAGCAGTGGGCCAGCTGGATCATATATATGGTAGGTCTCTTCTTAGTTTTCTGAGGATACTCCGTACTGCTTTCCATAGTGGCTGCACCAGTCTGCACTCCCACCAGCAGTGTAGGAGAGTTCCCTTCTCTCCACATCCTCTCCAAGACTTGTCTCTTGTCTTGTTAATCAGAGCCATTCTGACCAGAGTAAGGGGACCTCTCCTTGTAGTTTCGATTTGCATTTCTCTGATCGCTAATGATGTTGAGCAGCTTTCCATAGGCCTGTTGGCCATCCGGATATCTTCTGTGGAGAAATCACTGCTCAGATCTTTTGCCCGTCTTTTGAATTGGGCTGTTGATTTTCTTTGTTGTTGAGATGTATGAGTTCTTTCTGTATTTTGGCTATTAACCCCTTATCCGGTATATGGTTTGCAAGTATCTTCTCCCAGTTGTTAGGTTGCGCTTTGGTTTTGTGGATGGTTTCCTTTGCCGTGCAGAAGATTTTTTTGACTTTGATGCAGTCCCGCTTGTTCATTTTGTATTTTGTTTCCGTTGCCCAGTCAGACACGGTACTTGAAAATGGGCTGCTAAGACTGATGTCAAAGAGCATACTGCCTATGTTTTCTTCTAGACGTTGCATGGTTTCGGGTCTGACATTCAAGTAAAAGCCGAGGAGGCTGCAGTTCCCCCGAGAGCGAGCGTAGCGGGGACCCTGCGTCCCTGTCAGCGCACCTTGCGGCTCCGCGAAGGTCCGAAGCAGCGTGTGGGCGGGGCCCCAGGAGTTCTCCCAGGAGGGTGTCCCTGTCGCTGTCCGCAGGGCACCGCCCGAGGGGGGGGCGGGGCAGCGGCCGGGGAGCGTCTGGGCGGCGGCGCGCGCAGGGAGCGCGCGGCTGCTGGGCCGCCGTCCTGGGAGGCGTCGGCGAGCCGCGCCTGCCTGCCCAGAGCCGAGCCCGGCGGAGTCCGGCCGGCCGCGCTCTGCTGCTCTCTCCCGGGCCGGGCTCGTCCGTGGACGCCGCTCCGTGTCCCCGCTGGGCACAGCAGCCCGGGCCCTCCACAGCCATGGCCGCTAGCCTGAGGAGGCCCTCCTTCAGCTCCCGCTCTTCCTGCTCGCCGGACACGGACGACCAGGGCGCCTGCGAAGATGATGCCATCTGCGAGAGGTACCTGGGGGCGTGGGCCTGGGGGCTGGTGGGAGGCGAGCGTGTCCCTGAGGAATAGGCTTGTGCGCCGAGAGGTGCCCGTCAGGTCGCGGGGCAGCTGTGCGGCGCGGGGCGCCAGGGGGTCTCTTGGTGCGCTTCACGCGTTCATGGAACGCGCGGTGTGTGCCGGGCACGGGGCCAGCCTGGGGATGCGGTGCCCGGGAGTCGGGCGCGGAAGCGGCCCCCGTGGTCTTGGCTTCTTGGAAGGACAGACGCGAAGTCGATAAGGACACTGGTCTCGATGCGTTCTGAGGAGTGCAGGTCTCCCTCTTTTAGACGATGCGTTCCGTTGGGGTTTTCATGAAGCCTGTTGTGCCCCGGAAGCTCAGGCCGGTTCAGGGGAAGCGGCCTGTCGAGGGCCACGTGACGTTTGTGTGCAGAGCCAGTGCTTCCCAAAGCCCTTGACTGTGCGGAAGTCTCCCTGTTAGGGGTGCGGTGGGGGCTGTCCGGGGAGCATTGTGAGCACAGGTACGTGTCCCACACTTGAAAGTGTGGCAAAGAAAGCGTGAGGCTCGAGGGTGCTCCGTTCGTTCCCTCCTTCCACAGAAAGTCTGGAGGGTTGACTTTGGGACAAGTCCTTCCTTTCCTCTGGTCGGTGCGTGTTCAGTGGTCTGGACACTTGGTGAGCAAGACTGACAGGGTGTTTGACGTACTGGACCTCACAGCCTAGTTGGAAAGGACAGACAGGCAGCAACTAATTACCTAGGAGATACGTAAAAGCAATTTTGTGTTGCGTGTTGAGAAATACGGCATTTACTGTTAGACTTTGTGACTTAGGCAGTGATGCTTAAGCTGAGGGCAGATGCCTAAAAGAAAAGGAGGACTTGTGCGGGAGAGCGTTGGGACAGGGCAAGGGAGGAGTGTGGCCTGTCAGAGGAGCTGAAAGAATGCCCTGGAGACTGGGGCCCGCGTAGGGACTGTAGGCTGGGGAAAACAAAACTTTTCGATTAAGGCTGGCGCTTTCTATAGGTTTTGGAGACCAAGCGTGGTGATTCGGAACGTGGACTCTGGAGCCAGACTCTGTCAAATGGGTCCTAGCTCTGCCACCGACGGGCTGTGTGAACTTGGGCAGGTTACTGCAGCATTCTGTGTGTCAGTTTCCTGATGTGTAAAATGGGGATGATTATCATACACACTCCATAGGTGAGCGTAGAGGTGAAAGGATATTTCGTATCAGGAAGTTACTTAGAGCAGTGTCTGGCCTTTAGTAGGTCTTAGTAGCGGTTGACTAAATAAACGGATAGATACATACATGAGTATTAAAGGCTTGGAGACTGTCCCTGGTGAAACGTGTGAACTGGAATGGATTACAGCCAACTTTATTTCCTTTCCAGCTTGCAGTTGCTACTGACCGCATCTGTAGCACTGTGGAATTAGAAATCATCTCTCTCAAATTGGCTGCTATTGGTAAAAGAATCTAAGGCTGTCAAAATTATCCCAGGGAAATAAAGGCCTTTTCAGTAGCATTGTAGGGTTAGGCTTATTCTCTATGTCTTGTTTATATTGGTTTGTTTAGTATTTGTTGGTAACGTCTTTTTTGTGGTTTTTTTTTTTTTTTTTTTTTTATTTTTTTCCCCCGCAAAGCTGCTCGGTTAAGAAAAGCAGATTAGCTGTAAAATGGTTCAGACACAAAGAAAAGTAGAGAGTCGTGTAAGCAGAGCACGCCTTTCCTTGACTCTCTGTGGAGAGCTTTTGTGATTCCAGCTCCTCTCTGCCTCAGACACGGTGCCCTCTGCGTGTCCAGTCCTGTAAACAGTGCAGGGTCTGGAACCGTGGAGAATCTAAGGCAGTATAGTCATGCTTTGCTTAAGAGTGGGGATAAGTTCTGAGGAGTGTGTCATGGTCAGGCAATCTCGAGACTGTGCAAACACCACGGAGTTCCTAAACCTAGAGGGCAGAGCCTCCTACACTCCTAGGCCGTATGGGACTAATCTTCTGGGACCCCCGTTGTTGACTGAAACGTCCCGATGTAGGGCATGACTGTACTTCCCAAGTCCAAGGGCACGGAAGTGTAGCCTGTGGGGCTTTTGCAAAGAACAGAGACGCTCAAGGCCTACTCTGGACCCACTGACTCAGAATCTACTGGGATAGTTCCCGGCTTTAAAGACCAGACATAGTCCTCATCTGGAGACATCGCATCAACGGTTTTTCACACTGGGTTTTCCCTCATCTGAAAAAACAGGCCAAGAGATCGTGAGGATGCATAATTAGTGTTTTAATACATTTGGCAGGACTCAGTGTTTTTCACGTTCTGTGATGCTGTGATCTGCATCTTCCGGGTAATGTGTTAAACCTTTAAATCTTGTCAAAAAGTCACGTCATTACCTAGAGAATCCTTCTGTGAATTCCAGGCAGATTGCCATCTTTCTGCTTCCGCCTCCTCACCTTTAAAACGGGGAGAACAACGGTAACCTACCTTTTGGATGTGAGGATTAAATGAGACAGTTGGTGCAAAGCAGTTAGCACGGGATCTGGCACAAAGTGAAGCCTTCAATAAATTATGATTATAGTAGTTTTGATTTCCCTCCAGTCGGAATATAATTTAGTTGAAGTTAGTGGCTATGTCACAGCTGTGTCTCAGGCTGGCGTCTGCCGCCCTGAGCTAAGCCATAAAAATCCCTAGAAGAACTTTTCAAAAGCCTGTTAGCCTCTTGAGGCTCCTACACTTCTTTATTTTATTTTATTTTATTTTATTTTATTGCAGTAACAGTGGATTCTAACATTATATGGCTTTCAGAGGTACGTGGTAATATATTTGGAATTCTGTGTAGGTTACATCGTGTTCACCACCCGAAAACTAATTATAGTCCGTCACCTCACATGGGAGCCTCATCACCCCTTTTGCTCTCTCCCCTCCCCCCTCCCCCTATGGTAACCACCAATCCAATCTCCGTGGCTCTGTGTGTGTTTGTCGTTGTTTTTAGCTTCTGCTTATGAGTGAGATCACACGGTGTTTGACTTTCTCCCTCTGATTTATTTCACTTCCCATAATACCCTCAAGGTCCACCCACGTTGTCACAAATGGCCGGATCTCATCATTTCTTAGGGCTGAGTAGCATTCCGTTGTGTATACATACCGCATCTTCTTTATCCATTCTTCCCTCGATGGGCACCTAGGTTGCTTCCAGGTTTTGGCTGTTGTGAATAATGCTGCAGTGAACCTAGGGGTGCACGTGTCTTTCTGCATTTGTGTTTTCAAGCTCTTTGGATGAATAGCCAGCAGTGGGCCAGCTGGATCATATATATGGTAGGTCTCTTCTTAGTTTTCTGAGGATACTCCGTACTGCTTTCCATAGTGGCTGCACCAGTCTGCACTCCCACCAGCAGTGTAGGAGAGTTCCCTTCTCTCCACATCCTCTCCAAGACTTGTCTCTTGTCTTGTTAATCAGAGCCATTCTGACCAGAGTAAGGGGACCTCTCCTTGTAGTTTCGATTTGCATTTCTCTGATCGCTAATGATGTTGAGCAGCTTTCCATAGGCCTGTTGGCCATCCGGATATCTTCTGTGGAGAAATCACTGCTCAGATCTTTTGCCCGTCTTTTGAATTGGGCTGTTGATTTTCTTTGTTGTTGAGATGTATGAGTTCTTTCTGTATTTTGGCTATTAACCCCTTATCCGGTATATGGTTTGCAAGTATCTTCTCCCAGTTGTTAGGTTGCGCTTTGGTTTTGTGGATGGTTTCCTTTGCCGTGCAGAAGATTTTTTTGACTTTGATGCAGTCCCGCTTGTTCATTTTGTATTTTGTTTCCGTTGCCCAGTCAGACACGGTACTTGAAAATGGGCTGCTAAGACTGATGTCAAAGAGCATACTGCCTATGTTTTCTTCTAGACGTTGCATGGTTTCGGGTCTGACATTCAAGTAAAAGCCGAGGAGGCTGCAGTTCCCCCGAGAGCGAGCGTAGCGGGGACCCTGCGTCCCTGTCAGCGCACCTTGCGGCTCCGCGAAGGTCCGAAGCAGCGTGTGGGCGGGGCCCCAGGAGTTCTCCCAGGAGGGTGTCCCTGTCGCTGTCCGCAGGGCACCGCCCGAGGGGGGGGCGGGGCAGCGGCCGGGGAGCGTCTGGGCGGCGGCGCGCGCAGGGAGCGCGCGGCTGCTGGGCCGCCGTCCTGGGAGGCGTCGGCGAGCCGCGCCTGCCTGCCCAGAGCCGAGCCCGGCGGAGTCCGGCCGGCCGCGCTCTGCTGCTCTCTCCCGGGCCGGGCTCGTCCGTGGACGCCGCTCCGTGTCCCCGCTGGGCACAGCAGCCCGGGCCCTCCACAGCCATGGCCGCTAGCCTGAGGAGGCCCTCCTTCAGCTCCCGCTCTTCCTGCTCGCCGGACACGGACGACCAGGGCGCCTGCGAAGATGATGCCATCTGCGAGAGGTACCTGGGGGCGTGGGCCTGGGGGCTGGTGGGAGGCGAGCGTGTCCCTGAGGAATAGGCTTGTGCGCCGAGAGGTGCCCGTCAGGTCGCGGGGCAGCTGTGCGGCGCGGGGCGCCAGGGGGTCTCTTGGTGCGCTTCACGCGTTCATGGAACGCGCGGTGTGTGCCGGGCACGGGGCCAGCCTGGGGATGCGGTGCCCGGGAGTCGGGCGCGGAAGCGGCCCCCGTGGTCTTGGCTTCTTGGAAGGACAGACGCGAAGTCGATAAGGACACTGGTCTCGATGCGTTCTGAGGAGTGCAGGTCTCCCTCTTTTAGACGATGCGTTCCGTTGGGGTTTTCATGAAGCCTGTTGTGCCCCGGAAGCTCAGGCCGGTTCAGGGGAAGCGGCCTGTCGAGGGCCACGTGACGTTTGTGTGCAGAGCCAGTGCTTCCCAAAGCCCTTGACTGTGCGGAAGTCTCCCTGTTAGGGGTGCGGTGGGGGCTGTCCGGGGAGCATTGTGAGCACAGGTACGTGTCCCACACTTGAAAGTGTGGCAAAGAAAGCGTGAGGCTCGAGGGTGCTCCGTTCGTTCCCTCCTTCCACAGAAAGTCTGGAGGGTTGACTTTGGGACAAGTCCTTCCTTTCCTCTGGTCGGTGCGTGTTCAGTGGTCTGGACACTTGGTGAGCAAGACTGACAGGGTGTTTGACGTACTGGACCTCACAGCCTAGTTGGAAAGGACAGACAGGCAGCAACTAATTACCTAGGAGATACGTAAAAGCAATTTTGTGTTGCGTGTTGAGAAATACGGCATTTACTGTTAGACTTTGTGACTTAGGCAGTGATGCTTAAGCTGAGGGCAGATGCCTAAAAGAAAAGGAGGACTTGTGCGGGAGAGCGTTGGGACAGGGCAAGGGAGGAGTGTGGCCTGTCAGAGGAGCTGAAAGAATGCCCTGGAGACTGGGGCCCGCGTAGGGACTGTAGGCTGGGGAAAACAAAACTTTTCGATTAAGGCTGGCGCTTTCTATAGGTTTTGGAGACCAAGCGTGGTGATTCGGAACGTGGACTCTGGAGCCAGACTCTGTCAAATGGGTCCTAGCTCTGCCACCGACGGGCTGTGTGAACTTGGGCAGGTTACTGCAGCATTCTGTGTGTCAGTTTCCTGATGTGTAAAATGGGGATGATTATCATACACACTCCATAGGTGAGCGTAGAGGTGAAAGGATATTTCGTATCAGGAAGTTACTTAGAGCAGTGTCTGGCCTTTAGTAGGTCTTAGTAGCGGTTGACTAAATAAACGGATAGATACATACATGAGTATTAAAGGCTTGGAGACTGTCCCTGGTGAAACGTGTGAACTGGAATGGATTACAGCCAACTTTATTTCCTTTCCAGCTTGCAGTTGCTACTGACCGCATCTGTAGCACTGTGGAATTAGAAATCATCTCTCTCAAATTGGCTGCTATTGGTAAAAGAATCTAAGGCTGTCAAAATTATCCCAGGGAAATAAAGGCCTTTTCAGTAGCATTGTAGGGTTAGGCTTATTCTCTATGTCTTGTTTATATTGGTTTGTTTAGTATTTGTTGGTAACGTCTTTTTTGTGGTTTTTTTTTTTTTTTTTTTTTTTATTTTTTTCCCCCGCAAAGCTGCTCGGTTAAGAAAAGCAGATTAGCTGTAAAATGGTTCAGACACAAAGAAAAGTAGAGAGTCGTGTAAGCAGAGCACGCCTTTCCTTGACTCTCTGTGGAGAGCTTTTGTGATTCCAGCTCCTCTCTGCCTCAGACACGGTGCCCTCTGCGTGTCCAGTCCTGTAAACAGTGCAGGGTCTGGAACCGTGGAGAATCTAAGGCAGTATAGTCATGCTTTGCTTAAGAGTGGGGATAAGTTCTGAGGAGTGTGTCATGGTCAGGCAATCTCGAGACTGTGCAAACACCACGGAGTTCCTAAACCTAGAGGGCAGAGCCTCCTACACTCCTAGGCCGTATGGGACTAATCTTCTGGGACCCCCGTTGTTGACTGAAACGTCCCGATGTAGGGCATGACTGTACTTCCCAAGTCCAAGGGCACGGAAGTGTAGCCTGTGGGGCTTTTGCAAAGAACAGAGACGCTCAAGGCCTACTCTGGACCCACTGACTCAGAATCTACTGGGATAGTTCCCGGCTTTAAAGACCAGACATAGTCCTCATCTGGAGACATCGCATCAACGGTTTTTCACACTGGGTTTTCCCTCATCTGAAAAAACAGGCCAAGAGATCGTGAGGATGCATAATTAGTGTTTTAATACATTTGGCAGGACTCAGTGTTTTTCACGTTCTGTGATGCTGTGATCTGCATCTTCCGGGTAATGTGTTAAACCTTTAAATCTTGTCAAAAAGTCACGTCATTACCTAGAGAATCCTTCTGTGAATTCCAGGCAGATTGCCATCTTTCTGCTTCCGCCTCCTCACCTTTAAAACGGGGAGAACAACGGTAACCTACCTTTTGGATGTGAGGATTAAATGAGACAGTTGGTGCAAAGCAGTTAGCACGGGATCTGGCACAAAGTGAAGCCTTCAATAAATTATGATTATAGTAGTTTTGATTTCCCTCCAGTCGGAATATAATTTAGTTGAAGTTAGTGGCTATGTCACAGCTGTGTCTCAGGCTGGCGTCTGCCGCCCTGAGCTAAGCCATAAAAATCCCTAGAAGAACTTTTCAAAAGCCTGTTAGCCTCTTGAGGCTCCTACACTTCTTTATTTTATTTTATTTTATTTTATTTTATTGCAGTAACAGTGGATTCTAACATTATATGGCTTTCAGAGGTACGTGGTAATATATTTGGAATTCTGTGTAGGTTACATCGTGTTCACCACCCGAAAACTAATTATAGTCCGTCACCTCACATGGGAGCCTCATCACCCCTTTTGCTCTCTCCCCTCCCCCCTCCCCCTATGGTAACCACCAATCCAATCTCCGTGGCTCTGTGTGTGTTTGTCGTTGTTTTTAGCTTCTGCTTATGAGTGAGATCACACGGTGTTTGACTTTCTCCCTCTGATTTATTTCACTTCCCATAATACCCTCAAGGTCCACCCACGTTGTCACAAATGGCCGGATCTCATCATTTCTTAGGGCTGAGTAGCATTCCGTTGTGTATACATACCGCATCTTCTTTATCCATTCTTCCCTCGATGGGCACCTAGGTTGCTTCCAGGTTTTGGCTGTTGTGAATAATGCTGCAGTGAACCTAGGGGTGCACGTGTCTTTCTGCATTTGTGTTTTCAAGCTCTTTGGATGAATAGCCAGCAGTGGGCCAGCTGGATCATATATATGGTAGGTCTCTTCTTAGTTTTCTGAGGATACTCCGTACTGCTTTCCATAGTGGCTGCACCAGTCTGCACTCCCACCAGCAGTGTAGGAGAGTTCCCTTCTCTCCACATCCTCTCCAAGACTTGTCTCTTGTCTTGTTAATCAGAGCCATTCTGACCAGAGTAAGGGGACCTCTCCTTGTAGTTTCGATTTGCATTTCTCTGATCGCTAATGATGTTGAGCAGCTTTCCATAGGCCTGTTGGCCATCCGGATATCTTCTGTGGAGAAATCACTGCTCAGATCTTTTGCCCGTCTTTTGAATTGGGCTGTTGATTTTCTTTGTTGTTGAGATGTATGAGTTCTTTCTGTATTTTGGCTATTAACCCCTTATCCGGTATATGGTTTGCAAGTATCTTCTCCCAGTTGTTAGGTTGCGCTTTGGTTTTGTGGATGGTTTCCTTTGCCGTGCAGAAGATTTTTTTGACTTTGATGCAGTCCCGCTTGTTCATTTTGTATTTTGTTTCCGTTGCCCAGTCAGACACGGTACTTGAAAATGGGCTGCTAAGACTGATGTCAAAGAGCATACTGCCTATGTTTTCTTCTAGACGTTGCATGGTTTCGGGTCTGACATTCAAGTAAAAGCCGAGGAGGCTGCAGTTCCCCCGAGAGCGAGCGTAGCGGGGACCCTGCGTCCCTGTCAGCGCACCTTGCGGCTCCGCGAAGGTCCGAAGCAGCGTGTGGGCGGGGCCCCAGGAGTTCTCCCAGGAGGGTGTCCCTGTCGCTGTCCGCAGGGCACCGCCCGAGGGGGGGGCGGGGCAGCGGCCGGGGAGCGTCTGGGCGGCGGCGCGCGCAGGGAGCGCGCGGCTGCTGGGCCGCCGTCCTGGGAGGCGTCGGCGAGCCGCGCCTGCCTGCCCAGAGCCGAGCCCGGCGGAGTCCGGCCGGCCGCGCTCTGCTGCTCTCTCCCGGGCCGGGCTCGTCCGTGGACGCCGCTCCGTGTCCCCGCTGGGCACAGCAGCCCGGGCCCTCCACAGCCATGGCCGCTAGCCTGAGGAGGCCCTCCTTCAGCTCCCGCTCTTCCTGCTCGCCGGACACGGACGACCAGGGCGCCTGCGAAGATGATGCCATCTGCGAGAGGTACCTGGGGGCGTGGGCCTGGGGGCTGGTGGGAGGCGAGCGTGTCCCTGAGGAATAGGCTTGTGCGCCGAGAGGTGCCCGTCAGGTCGCGGGGCAGCTGTGCGGCGCGGGGCGCCAGGGGGTCTCTTGGTGCGCTTCACGCGTTCATGGAACGCGCGGTGTGTGCCGGGCACGGGGCCAGCCTGGGGATGCGGTGCCCGGGAGTCGGGCGCGGAAGCGGCCCCCGTGGTCTTGGCTTCTTGGAAGGACAGACGCGAAGTCGATAAGGACACTGGTCTCGATGCGTTCTGAGGAGTGCAGGTCTCCCTCTTTTAGACGATGCGTTCCGTTGGGGTTTTCATGAAGCCTGTTGTGCCCCGGAAGCTCAGGCCGGTTCAGGGGAAGCGGCCTGTCGAGGGCCACGTGACGTTTGTGTGCAGAGCCAGTGCTTCCCAAAGCCCTTGACTGTGCGGAAGTCTCCCTGTTAGGGGTGCGGTGGGGGCTGTCCGGGGAGCATTGTGAGCACAGGTACGTGTCCCACACTTGAAAGTGTGGCAAAGAAAGCGTGAGGCTCGAGGGTGCTCCGTTCGTTCCCTCCTTCCACAGAAAGTCTGGAGGGTTGACTTTGGGACAAGTCCTTCCTTTCCTCTGGTCGGTGCGTGTTCAGTGGTCTGGACACTTGGTGAGCAAGACTGACAGGGTGTTTGACGTACTGGACCTCACAGCCTAGTTGGAAAGGACAGACAGGCAGCAACTAATTACCTAGGAGATACGTAAAAGCAATTTTGTGTTGCGTGTTGAGAAATACGGCATTTACTGTTAGACTTTGTGACTTAGGCAGTGATGCTTAAGCTGAGGGCAGATGCCTAAAAGAAAAGGAGGACTTGTGCGGGAGAGCGTTGGGACAGGGCAAGGGAGGAGTGTGGCCTGTCAGAGGAGCTGAAAGAATGCCCTGGAGACTGGGGCCCGCGTAGGGACTGTAGGCTGGGGAAAACAAAACTTTTCGATTAAGGCTGGCGCTTTCTATAGGTTTTGGAGACCAAGCGTGGTGATTCGGAACGTGGACTCTGGAGCCAGACTCTGTCAAATGGGTCCTAGCTCTGCCACCGACGGGCTGTGTGAACTTGGGCAGGTTACTGCAGCATTCTGTGTGTCAGTTTCCTGATGTGTAAAATGGGGATGATTATCATACACACTCCATAGGTGAGCGTAGAGGTGAAAGGATATTTCGTATCAGGAAGTTACTTAGAGCAGTGTCTGGCCTTTAGTAGGTCTTAGTAGCGGTTGACTAAATAAACGGATAGATACATACATGAGTATTAAAGGCTTGGAGACTGTCCCTGGTGAAACGTGTGAACTGGAATGGATTACAGCCAACTTTATTTCCTTTCCAGCTTGCAGTTGCTACTGACCGCATCTGTAGCACTGTGGAATTAGAAATCATCTCTCTCAAATTGGCTGCTATTGGTAAAAGAATCTAAGGCTGTCAAAATTATCCCAGGGAAATAAAGGCCTTTTCAGTAGCATTGTAGGGTTAGGCTTATTCTCTATGTCTTGTTTATATTGGTTTGTTTAGTATTTGTTGGTAACGTCTTTTTTGTGGTTTTTTTTTTTTTTTTTTTTTTTATTTTTTTCCCCCGCAAAGCTGCTCGGTTAAGAAAAGCAGATTAGCTGTAAAATGGTTCAGACACAAAGAAAAGTAGAGAGTCGTGTAAGCAGAGCACGCCTTTCCTTGACTCTCTGTGGAGAGCTTTTGTGATTCCAGCTCCTCTCTGCCTCAGACACGGTGCCCTCTGCGTGTCCAGTCCTGTAAACAGTGCAGGGTCTGGAACCGTGGAGAATCTAAGGCAGTATAGTCATGCTTTGCTTAAGAGTGGGGATAAGTTCTGAGGAGTGTGTCATGGTCAGGCAATCTCGAGACTGTGCAAACACCACGGAGTTCCTAAACCTAGAGGGCAGAGCCTCCTACACTCCTAGGCCGTATGGGACTAATCTTCTGGGACCCCCGTTGTTGACTGAAACGTCCCGATGTAGGGCATGACTGTACTTCCCAAGTCCAAGGGCACGGAAGTGTAGCCTGTGGGGCTTTTGCAAAGAACAGAGACGCTCAAGGCCTACTCTGGACCCACTGACTCAGAATCTACTGGGATAGTTCCCGGCTTTAAAGACCAGACATAGTCCTCATCTGGAGACATCGCATCAACGGTTTTTCACACTGGGTTTTCCCTCATCTGAAAAAACAGGCCAAGAGATCGTGAGGATGCATAATTAGTGTTTTAATACATTTGGCAGGACTCAGTGTTTTTCACGTTCTGTGATGCTGTGATCTGCATCTTCCGGGTAATGTGTTAAACCTTTAAATCTTGTCAAAAAGTCACGTCATTACCTAGAGAATCCTTCTGTGAATTCCAGGCAGATTGCCATCTTTCTGCTTCCGCCTCCTCACCTTTAAAACGGGGAGAACAACGGTAACCTACCTTTTGGATGTGAGGATTAAATGAGACAGTTGGTGCAAAGCAGTTAGCACGGGATCTGGCACAAAGTGAAGCCTTCAATAAATTATGATTATAGTAGTTTTGATTTCCCTCCAGTCGGAATATAATTTAGTTGAAGTTAGTGGCTATGTCACAGCTGTGTCTCAGGCTGGCGTCTGCCGCCCTGAGCTAAGCCATAAAAATCCCTAGAAGAACTTTTCAAAAGCCTGTTAGCCTCTTGAGGCTCCTACACTTCTTTATTTTATTTTATTTTATTTTATTTTATTGCAGTAACAGTGGATTCTAACATTATATGGCTTTCAGAGGTACGTGGTAATATATTTGGAATTCTGTGTAGGTTACATCGTGTTCACCACCCGAAAACTAATTATAGTCCGTCACCTCACATGGGAGCCTCATCACCCCTTTTGCTCTCTCCCCTCCCCCCTCCCCCTATGGTAACCACCAATCCAATCTCCGTGGCTCTGTGTGTGTTTGTCGTTGTTTTTAGCTTCTGCTTATGAGTGAGATCACACGGTGTTTGACTTTCTCCCTCTGATTTATTTCACTTCCCATAATACCCTCAAGGTCCACCCACGTTGTCACAAATGGCCGGATCTCATCATTTCTTAGGGCTGAGTAGCATTCCGTTGTGTATACATACCGCATCTTCTTTATCCATTCTTCCCTCGATGGGCACCTAGGTTGCTTCCAGGTTTTGGCTGTTGTGAATAATGCTGCAGTGAACCTAGGGGTGCACGTGTCTTTCTGCATTTGTGTTTTCAAGCTCTTTGGATGAATAGCCAGCAGTGGGCCAGCTGGATCATATATATGGTAGGTCTCTTCTTAGTTTTCTGAGGATACTCCGTACTGCTTTCCATAGTGGCTGCACCAGTCTGCACTCCCACCAGCAGTGTAGGAGAGTTCCCTTCTCTCCACATCCTCTCCAAGACTTGTCTCTTGTCTTGTTAATCAGAGCCATTCTGACCAGAGTAAGGGGACCTCTCCTTGTAGTTTCGATTTGCATTTCTCTGATCGCTAATGATGTTGAGCAGCTTTCCATAGGCCTGTTGGCCATCCGGATATCTTCTGTGGAGAAATCACTGCTCAGATCTTTTGCCCGTCTTTTGAATTGGGCTGTTGATTTTCTTTGTTGTTGAGATGTATGAGTTCTTTCTGTATTTTGGCTATTAACCCCTTATCCGGTATATGGTTTGCAAGTATCTTCTCCCAGTTGTTAGGTTGCGCTTTGGTTTTGTGGATGGTTTCCTTTGCCGTGCAGAAGATTTTTTTGACTTTGATGCAGTCCCGCTTGTTCATTTTGTATTTTGTTTCCGTTGCCCAGTCAGACACGGTACTTGAAAATGGGCTGCTAAGACTGATGTCAAAGAGCATACTGCCTATGTTTTCTTCTAGACGTTGCATGGTTTCGGGTCTGACATTCAAGTAAAAGCCGAGGAGGCTGCAGTTCCCCCGAGAGCGAGCGTAGCGGGGACCCTGCGTCCCTGTCAGCGCACCTTGCGGCTCCGCGAAGGTCCGAAGCAGCGTGTGGGCGGGGCCCCAGGAGTTCTCCCAGGAGGGTGTCCCTGTCGCTGTCCGCAGGGCACCGCCCGAGGGGGGGGCGGGGCAGCGGCCGGGGAGCGTCTGGGCGGCGGCGCGCGCAGGGAGCGCGCGGCTGCTGGGCCGCCGTCCTGGGAGGCGTCGGCGAGCCGCGCCTGCCTGCCCAGAGCCGAGCCCGGCGGAGTCCGGCCGGCCGCGCTCTGCTGCTCTCTCCCGGGCCGGGCTCGTCCGTGGACGCCGCTCCGTGTCCCCGCTGGGCACAGCAGCCCGGGCCCTCCACAGCCATGGCCGCTAGCCTGAGGAGGCCCTCCTTCAGCTCCCGCTCTTCCTGCTCGCCGGACACGGACGACCAGGGCGCCTGCGAAGATGATGCCATCTGCGAGAGGTACCTGGGGGCGTGGGCCTGGGGGCTGGTGGGAGGCGAGCGTGTCCCTGAGGAATAGGCTTGTGCGCCGAGAGGTGCCCGTCAGGTCGCGGGGCAGCTGTGCGGCGCGGGGCGCCAGGGGGTCTCTTGGTGCGCTTCACGCGTTCATGGAACGCGCGGTGTGTGCCGGGCACGGGGCCAGCCTGGGGATGCGGTGCCCGGGAGTCGGGCGCGGAAGCGGCCCCCGTGGTCTTGGCTTCTTGGAAGGACAGACGCGAAGTCGATAAGGACACTGGTCTCGATGCGTTCTGAGGAGTGCAGGTCTCCCTCTTTTAGACGATGCGTTCCGTTGGGGTTTTCATGAAGCCTGTTGTGCCCCGGAAGCTCAGGCCGGTTCAGGGGAAGCGGCCTGTCGAGGGCCACGTGACGTTTGTGTGCAGAGCCAGTGCTTCCCAAAGCCCTTGACTGTGCGGAAGTCTCCCTGTTAGGGGTGCGGTGGGGGCTGTCCGGGGAGCATTGTGAGCACAGGTACGTGTCCCACACTTGAAAGTGTGGCAAAGAAAGCGTGAGGCTCGAGGGTGCTCCGTTCGTTCCCTCCTTCCACAGAAAGTCTGGAGGGTTGACTTTGGGACAAGTCCTTCCTTTCCTCTGGTCGGTGCGTGTTCAGTGGTCTGGACACTTGGTGAGCAAGACTGACAGGGTGTTTGACGTACTGGACCTCACAGCCTAGTTGGAAAGGACAGACAGGCAGCAACTAATTACCTAGGAGATACGTAAAAGCAATTTTGTGTTGCGTGTTGAGAAATACGGCATTTACTGTTAGACTTTGTGACTTAGGCAGTGATGCTTAAGCTGAGGGCAGATGCCTAAAAGAAAAGGAGGACTTGTGCGGGAGAGCGTTGGGACAGGGCAAGGGAGGAGTGTGGCCTGTCAGAGGAGCTGAAAGAATGCCCTGGAGACTGGGGCCCGCGTAGGGACTGTAGGCTGGGGAAAACAAAACTTTTCGATTAAGGCTGGCGCTTTCTATAGGTTTTGGAGACCAAGCGTGGTGATTCGGAACGTGGACTCTGGAGCCAGACTCTGTCAAATGGGTCCTAGCTCTGCCACCGACGGGCTGTGTGAACTTGGGCAGGTTACTGCAGCATTCTGTGTGTCAGTTTCCTGATGTGTAAAATGGGGATGATTATCATACACACTCCATAGGTGAGCGTAGAGGTGAAAGGATATTTCGTATCAGGAAGTTACTTAGAGCAGTGTCTGGCCTTTAGTAGGTCTTAGTAGCGGTTGACTAAATAAACGGATAGATACATACATGAGTATTAAAGGCTTGGAGACTGTCCCTGGTGAAACGTGTGAACTGGAATGGATTACAGCCAACTTTATTTCCTTTCCAGCTTGCAGTTGCTACTGACCGCATCTGTAGCACTGTGGAATTAGAAATCATCTCTCTCAAATTGGCTGCTATTGGTAAAAGAATCTAAGGCTGTCAAAATTATCCCAGGGAAATAAAGGCCTTTTCAGTAGCATTGTAGGGTTAGGCTTATTCTCTATGTCTTGTTTATATTGGTTTGTTTAGTATTTGTTGGTAACGTCTTTTTTGTGGTTTTTTTTTTTTTTTTTTTTTTTATTTTTTTCCCCCGCAAAGCTGCTCGGTTAAGAAAAGCAGATTAGCTGTAAAATGGTTCAGACACAAAGAAAAGTAGAGAGTCGTGTAAGCAGAGCACGCCTTTCCTTGACTCTCTGTGGAGAGCTTTTGTGATTCCAGCTCCTCTCTGCCTCAGACACGGTGCCCTCTGCGTGTCCAGTCCTGTAAACAGTGCAGGGTCTGGAACCGTGGAGAATCTAAGGCAGTATAGTCATGCTTTGCTTAAGAGTGGGGATAAGTTCTGAGGAGTGTGTCATGGTCAGGCAATCTCGAGACTGTGCAAACACCACGGAGTTCCTAAACCTAGAGGGCAGAGCCTCCTACACTCCTAGGCCGTATGGGACTAATCTTCTGGGACCCCCGTTGTTGACTGAAACGTCCCGATGTAGGGCATGACTGTACTTCCCAAGTCCAAGGGCACGGAAGTGTAGCCTGTGGGGCTTTTGCAAAGAACAGAGACGCTCAAGGCCTACTCTGGACCCACTGACTCAGAATCTACTGGGATAGTTCCCGGCTTTAAAGACCAGACATAGTCCTCATCTGGAGACATCGCATCAACGGTTTTTCACACTGGGTTTTCCCTCATCTGAAAAAACAGGCCAAGAGATCGTGAGGATGCATAATTAGTGTTTTAATACATTTGGCAGGACTCAGTGTTTTTCACGTTCTGTGATGCTGTGATCTGCATCTTCCGGGTAATGTGTTAAACCTTTAAATCTTGTCAAAAAGTCACGTCATTACCTAGAGAATCCTTCTGTGAATTCCAGGCAGATTGCCATCTTTCTGCTTCCGCCTCCTCACCTTTAAAACGGGGAGAACAACGGTAACCTACCTTTTGGATGTGAGGATTAAATGAGACAGTTGGTGCAAAGCAGTTAGCACGGGATCTGGCACAAAGTGAAGCCTTCAATAAATTATGATTATAGTAGTTTTGATTTCCCTCCAGTCGGAATATAATTTAGTTGAAGTTAGTGGCTATGTCACAGCTGTGTCTCAGGCTGGCGTCTGCCGCCCTGAGCTAAGCCATAAAAATCCCTAGAAGAACTTTTCAAAAGCCTGTTAGCCTCTTGAGGCTCCTACACTTCTTTATTTTATTTTATTTTATTTTATTTTATTGCAGTAACAGTGGATTCTAACATTATATGGCTTTCAGAGGTACGTGGTAATATATTTGGAATTCTGTGTAGGTTACATCGTGTTCACCACCCGAAAACTAATTATAGTCCGTCACCTCACATGGGAGCCTCATCACCCCTTTTGCTCTCTCCCCTCCCCCCTCCCCCTATGGTAACCACCAATCCAATCTCCGTGGCTCTGTGTGTGTTTGTCGTTGTTTTTAGCTTCTGCTTATGAGTGAGATCACACGGTGTTTGACTTTCTCCCTCTGATTTATTTCACTTCCCATAATACCCTCAAGGTCCACCCACGTTGTCACAAATGGCCGGATCTCATCATTTCTTAGGGCTGAGTAGCATTCCGTTGTGTATACATACCGCATCTTCTTTATCCATTCTTCCCTCGATGGGCACCTAGGTTGCTTCCAGGTTTTGGCTGTTGTGAATAATGCTGCAGTGAACCTAGGGGTGCACGTGTCTTTCTGCATTTGTGTTTTCAAGCTCTTTGGATGAATAGCCAGCAGTGGGCCAGCTGGATCATATATATGGTAGGTCTCTTCTTAGTTTTCTGAGGATACTCCGTACTGCTTTCCATAGTGGCTGCACCAGTCTGCACTCCCACCAGCAGTGTAGGAGAGTTCCCTTCTCTCCACATCCTCTCCAAGACTTGTCTCTTGTCTTGTTAATCAGAGCCATTCTGACCAGAGTAAGGGGACCTCTCCTTGTAGTTTCGATTTGCATTTCTCTGATCGCTAATGATGTTGAGCAGCTTTCCATAGGCCTGTTGGCCATCCGGATATCTTCTGTGGAGAAATCACTGCTCAGATCTTTTGCCCGTCTTTTGAATTGGGCTGTTGATTTTCTTTGTTGTTGAGATGTATGAGTTCTTTCTGTATTTTGGCTATTAACCCCTTATCCGGTATATGGTTTGCAAGTATCTTCTCCCAGTTGTTAGGTTGCGCTTTGGTTTTGTGGATGGTTTCCTTTGCCGTGCAGAAGATTTTTTTGACTTTGATGCAGTCCCGCTTGTTCATTTTGTATTTTGTTTCCGTTGCCCAGTCAGACACGGTACTTGAAAATGGGCTGCTAAGACTGATGTCAAAGAGCATACTGCCTATGTTTTCTTCTAGACGTTGCATGGTTTCGGGTCTGACATTCAAGTAAAAGCCGAGGAGGCTGCAGTTCCCCCGAGAGCGAGCGTAGCGGGGACCCTGCGTCCCTGTCAGCGCACCTTGCGGCTCCGCGAAGGTCCGAAGCAGCGTGTGGGCGGGGCCCCAGGAGTTCTCCCAGGAGGGTGTCCCTGTCGCTGTCCGCAGGGCACCGCCCGAGGGGGGGGCGGGGCAGCGGCCGGGGAGCGTCTGGGCGGCGGCGCGCGCAGGGAGCGCGCGGCTGCTGGGCCGCCGTCCTGGGAGGCGTCGGCGAGCCGCGCCTGCCTGCCCAGAGCCGAGCCCGGCGGAGTCCGGCCGGCCGCGCTCTGCTGCTCTCTCCCGGGCCGGGCTCGTCCGTGGACGCCGCTCCGTGTCCCCGCTGGGCACAGCAGCCCGGGCCCTCCACAGCCATGGCCGCTAGCCTGAGGAGGCCCTCCTTCAGCTCCCGCTCTTCCTGCTCGCCGGACACGGACGACCAGGGCGCCTGCGAAGATGATGCCATCTGCGAGAGGTACCTGGGGGCGTGGGCCTGGGGGCTGGTGGGAGGCGAGCGTGTCCCTGAGGAATAGGCTTGTGCGCCGAGAGGTGCCCGTCAGGTCGCGGGGCAGCTGTGCGGCGCGGGGCGCCAGGGGGTCTCTTGGTGCGCTTCACGCGTTCATGGAACGCGCGGTGTGTGCCGGGCACGGGGCCAGCCTGGGGATGCGGTGCCCGGGAGTCGGGCGCGGAAGCGGCCCCCGTGGTCTTGGCTTCTTGGAAGGACAGACGCGAAGTCGATAAGGACACTGGTCTCGATGCGTTCTGAGGAGTGCAGGTCTCCCTCTTTTAGACGATGCGTTCCGTTGGGGTTTTCATGAAGCCTGTTGTGCCCCGGAAGCTCAGGCCGGTTCAGGGGAAGCGGCCTGTCGAGGGCCACGTGACGTTTGTGTGCAGAGCCAGTGCTTCCCAAAGCCCTTGACTGTGCGGAAGTCTCCCTGTTAGGGGTGCGGTGGGGGCTGTCCGGGGAGCATTGTGAGCACAGGTACGTGTCCCACACTTGAAAGTGTGGCAAAGAAAGCGTGAGGCTCGAGGGTGCTCCGTTCGTTCCCTCCTTCCACAGAAAGTCTGGAGGGTTGACTTTGGGACAAGTCCTTCCTTTCCTCTGGTCGGTGCGTGTTCAGTGGTCTGGACACTTGGTGAGCAAGACTGACAGGGTGTTTGACGTACTGGACCTCACAGCCTAGTTGGAAAGGACAGACAGGCAGCAACTAATTACCTAGGAGATACGTAAAAGCAATTTTGTGTTGCGTGTTGAGAAATACGGCATTTACTGTTAGACTTTGTGACTTAGGCAGTGATGCTTAAGCTGAGGGCAGATGCCTAAAAGAAAAGGAGGACTTGTGCGGGAGAGCGTTGGGACAGGGCAAGGGAGGAGTGTGGCCTGTCAGAGGAGCTGAAAGAATGCCCTGGAGACTGGGGCCCGCGTAGGGACTGTAGGCTGGGGAAAACAAAACTTTTCGATTAAGGCTGGCGCTTTCTATAGGTTTTGGAGACCAAGCGTGGTGATTCGGAACGTGGACTCTGGAGCCAGACTCTGTCAAATGGGTCCTAGCTCTGCCACCGACGGGCTGTGTGAACTTGGGCAGGTTACTGCAGCATTCTGTGTGTCAGTTTCCTGATGTGTAAAATGGGGATGATTATCATACACACTCCATAGGTGAGCGTAGAGGTGAAAGGATATTTCGTATCAGGAAGTTACTTAGAGCAGTGTCTGGCCTTTAGTAGGTCTTAGTAGCGGTTGACTAAATAAACGGATAGATACATACATGAGTATTAAAGGCTTGGAGACTGTCCCTGGTGAAACGTGTGAACTGGAATGGATTACAGCCAACTTTATTTCCTTTCCAGCTTGCAGTTGCTACTGACCGCATCTGTAGCACTGTGGAATTAGAAATCATCTCTCTCAAATTGGCTGCTATTGGTAAAAGAATCTAAGGCTGTCAAAATTATCCCAGGGAAATAAAGGCCTTTTCAGTAGCATTGTAGGGTTAGGCTTATTCTCTATGTCTTGTTTATATTGGTTTGTTTAGTATTTGTTGGTAACGTCTTTTTTGTGGTTTTTTTTTTTTTTTTTTTTTTTATTTTTTTCCCCCGCAAAGCTGCTCGGTTAAGAAAAGCAGATTAGCTGTAAAATGGTTCAGACACAAAGAAAAGTAGAGAGTCGTGTAAGCAGAGCACGCCTTTCCTTGACTCTCTGTGGAGAGCTTTTGTGATTCCAGCTCCTCTCTGCCTCAGACACGGTGCCCTCTGCGTGTCCAGTCCTGTAAACAGTGCAGGGTCTGGAACCGTGGAGAATCTAAGGCAGTATAGTCATGCTTTGCTTAAGAGTGGGGATAAGTTCTGAGGAGTGTGTCATGGTCAGGCAATCTCGAGACTGTGCAAACACCACGGAGTTCCTAAACCTAGAGGGCAGAGCCTCCTACACTCCTAGGCCGTATGGGACTAATCTTCTGGGACCCCCGTTGTTGACTGAAACGTCCCGATGTAGGGCATGACTGTACTTCCCAAGTCCAAGGGCACGGAAGTGTAGCCTGTGGGGCTTTTGCAAAGAACAGAGACGCTCAAGGCCTACTCTGGACCCACTGACTCAGAATCTACTGGGATAGTTCCCGGCTTTAAAGACCAGACATAGTCCTCATCTGGAGACATCGCATCAACGGTTTTTCACACTGGGTTTTCCCTCATCTGAAAAAACAGGCCAAGAGATCGTGAGGATGCATAATTAGTGTTTTAATACATTTGGCAGGACTCAGTGTTTTTCACGTTCTGTGATGCTGTGATCTGCATCTTCCGGGTAATGTGTTAAACCTTTAAATCTTGTCAAAAAGTCACGTCATTACCTAGAGAATCCTTCTGTGAATTCCAGGCAGATTGCCATCTTTCTGCTTCCGCCTCCTCACCTTTAAAACGGGGAGAACAACGGTAACCTACCTTTTGGATGTGAGGATTAAATGAGACAGTTGGTGCAAAGCAGTTAGCACGGGATCTGGCACAAAGTGAAGCCTTCAATAAATTATGATTATAGTAGTTTTGATTTCCCTCCAGTCGGAATATAATTTAGTTGAAGTTAGTGGCTATGTCACAGCTGTGTCTCAGGCTGGCGTCTGCCGCCCTGAGCTAAGCCATAAAAATCCCTAGAAGAACTTTTCAAAAGCCTGTTAGCCTCTTGAGGCTCCTACACTTCTTTATTTTATTTTATTTTATTTTATTTTATTGCAGTAACAGTGGATTCTAACATTATATGGCTTTCAGAGGTACGTGGTAATATATTTGGAATTCTGTGTAGGTTACATCGTGTTCACCACCCGAAAACTAATTATAGTCCGTCACCTCACATGGGAGCCTCATCACCCCTTTTGCTCTCTCCCCTCCCCCCTCCCCCTATGGTAACCACCAATCCAATCTCCGTGGCTCTGTGTGTGTTTGTCGTTGTTTTTAGCTTCTGCTTATGAGTGAGATCACACGGTGTTTGACTTTCTCCCTCTGATTTATTTCACTTCCCATAATACCCTCAAGGTCCACCCACGTTGTCACAAATGGCCGGATCTCATCATTTCTTAGGGCTGAGTAGCATTCCGTTGTGTATACATACCGCATCTTCTTTATCCATTCTTCCCTCGATGGGCACCTAGGTTGCTTCCAGGTTTTGGCTGTTGTGAATAATGCTGCAGTGAACCTAGGGGTGCACGTGTCTTTCTGCATTTGTGTTTTCAAGCTCTTTGGATGAATAGCCAGCAGTGGGCCAGCTGGATCATATATATGGTAGGTCTCTTCTTAGTTTTCTGAGGATACTCCGTACTGCTTTCCATAGTGGCTGCACCAGTCTGCACTCCCACCAGCAGTGTAGGAGAGTTCCCTTCTCTCCACATCCTCTCCAAGACTTGTCTCTTGTCTTGTTAATCAGAGCCATTCTGACCAGAGTAAGGGGACCTCTCCTTGTAGTTTCGATTTGCATTTCTCTGATCGCTAATGATGTTGAGCAGCTTTCCATAGGCCTGTTGGCCATCCGGATATCTTCTGTGGAGAAATCACTGCTCAGATCTTTTGCCCGTCTTTTGAATTGGGCTGTTGATTTTCTTTGTTGTTGAGATGTATGAGTTCTTTCTGTATTTTGGCTATTAACCCCTTATCCGGTATATGGTTTGCAAGTATCTTCTCCCAGTTGTTAGGTTGCGCTTTGGTTTTGTGGATGGTTTCCTTTGCCGTGCAGAAG
Source organism: Equus asinus (assembly GCF_041296235.1). Classification (NCBI taxonomy): domain Eukaryota; kingdom Metazoa; phylum Chordata; class Mammalia; order Perissodactyla; family Equidae; genus Equus; species Equus asinus. Next base: position 25,406 of record NW_027224836.1, read on the forward strand.
ATTTTTTTGACTTTGATGCAGTCCCGCTTGTTCATTTTGTATTTTGTTTCCGTTGCCCAGTCAGACACGGTACTTGAAAATGGGCTGCTAAGACTGATGTCAAAGAGCATACTGCCTATGTTTTCTTCTAGACGTTGCATGGTTTCGGGTCTGACATTCAAGTAAAAGCCGAGGAGGCTGCAGTTCCCCCGAGAGCGAGCGTAGCGGGGACCCTGCGTCCCTGTCAGCGCACCTTGCGGCTCCGCGAAGGTCCGAAGCAGCGTGTGGGCGGGGCCCCAGGAGTTCTCCCAGGAGGGTGTCCCTGTCGCTGTCCGCAGGGCACCGCCCGAGGGGGGGGCGGGGCAGCGGCCGGGGAGCGTCTGGGCGGCGGCGCGCGCAGGGAGCGCGCGGCTGCTGGGCCGCCGTCCTGGGAGGCGTCGGCGAGCCGCGCCTGCCTGCCCAGAGCCGAGCCCGGCGGAGTCCGGCCGGCCGCGCTCTGCTGCTCTCTCCCGGGCCGGGCTCGTCCGTGGACGCCGCTCCGTGTCCCCGCTGGGCACAGCAGCCCGGGCCCTCCACAGCCATGGCCGCTAGCCTGAGGAGGCCCTCCTTCAGCTCCCGCTCTTCCTGCTCGCCGGACACGGACGACCAGGGCGCCTGCGAAGATGATGCCATCTGCGAGAGGTACCTGGGGGCGTGGGCCTGGGGGCTGGTGGGAGGCGAGCGTGTCCCTGAGGAATAGGCTTGTGCGCCGAGAGGTGCCCGTCAGGTCGCGGGGCAGCTGTGCGGCGCGGGGCGCCAGGGGGTCTCTTGGTGCGCTTCACGCGTTCATGGAACGCGCGGTGTGTGCCGGGCACGGGGCCAGCCTGGGGATGCGGTGCCCGGGAGTCGGGCGCGGAAGCGGCCCCCGTGGTCTTGGCTTCTTGGAAGGACAGACGCGAAGTCGATAAGGACACTGGTCTCGATGCGTTCTGAGGAGTGCAGGTCTCCCTCTTTTAGACGATGCGTTCCGTTGGGGTTTTCATGAAGCCTGTTGTGCCCCGGAAGCTCAGGCCGGTTCAGGGGAAGCGGCCTGTCGAGGGCCACGTGACGTTTGTGTGCAGAGCCAGTGCTTCCCAAAGCCCTTGACTGTGCGGAAGTCTCCCTGTTAGGGGTGCGGTGGGGGCTGTCCGGGGAGCATTGTGAGCACAGGTACGTGTCCCACACTTGAAAGTGTGGCAAAGAAAGCGTGAGGCTCGAGGGTGCTCCGTTCGTTCCCTCCTTCCACAGAAAGTCTGGAGGGTTGACTTTGGGACAAGTCCTTCCTTTCCTCTGGTCGGTGCGTGTTCAGTGGTCTGGACACTTGGTGAGCAAGACTGACAGGGTGTTTGACGTACTGGACCTCACAGCCTAGTTGGAAAGGACAGACAGGCAGCAACTAATTACCTAGGAGATACGTAAAAGCAATTTTGTGTTGCGTGTTGAGAAATACGGCATTTACTGTTAGACTTTGTGACTTAGGCAGTGATGCTTAAGCTGAGGGCAGATGCCTAAAAGAAAAGGAGGACTTGTGCGGGAGAGCGTTGGGACAGGGCAAGGGAGGAGTGTGGCCTGTCAGAGGAGCTGAAAGAATGCCCTGGAGACTGGGGCCCGCGTAGGGACTGTAGGCTGGGGAAAACAAAACTTTTCGATTAAGGCTGGCGCTTTCTATAGGTTTTGGAGACCAAGCGTGGTGATTCGGAACGTGGACTCTGGAGCCAGACTCTGTCAAATGGGTCCTAGCTCTGCCACCGACGGGCTGTGTGAACTTGGGCAGGTTACTGCAGCATTCTGTGTGTCAGTTTCCTGATGTGTAAAATGGGGATGATTATCATACACACTCCATAGGTGAGCGTAGAGGTGAAAGGATATTTCGTATCAGGAAGTTACTTAGAGCAGTGTCTGGCCTTTAGTAGGTCTTAGTAGCGGTTGACTAAATAAACGGATAGATACATACATGAGTATTAAAGGCTTGGAGACTGTCCCTGGTGAAACGTGTGAACTGGAATGGATTACAGCCAACTTTATTTCCTTTCCAGCTTGCAGTTGCTACTGACCGCATCTGTAGCACTGTGGAATTAGAAATCATCTCTCTCAAATTGGCTGCTATTGGTAAAAGAATCTAAGGCTGTCAAAATTATCCCAGGGAAATAAAGGCCTTTTCAGTAGCATTGTAGGGTTAGGCTTATTCTCTATGTCTTGTTTATATTGGTTTGTTTAGTATTTGTTGGTAACGTCTTTTTTGTGGTTTTTTTTTTTTTTTTTTTTTTTATTTTTTTCCCCCGCAAAGCTGCTCGGTTAAGAAAAGCAGATTAGCTGTAAAATGGTTCAGACACAAAGAAAAGTAGAGAGTCGTGTAAGCAGAGCACGCCTTTCCTTGACTCTCTGTGGAGAGCTTTTGTGATTCCAGCTCCTCTCTGCCTCAGACACGGTGCCCTCTGCGTGTCCAGTCCTGTAAACAGTGCAGGGTCTGGAACCGTGGAGAATCTAAGGCAGTATAGTCATGCTTTGCTTAAGAGTGGGGATAAGTTCTGAGGAGTGTGTCATGGTCAGGCAATCTCGAGACTGTGCAAACACCACGGAGTTCCTAAACCTAGAGGGCAGAGCCTCCTACACTCCTAGGCCGTATGGGACTAATCTTCTGGGACCCCCGTTGTTGACTGAAACGTCCCGATGTAGGGCATGACTGTACTTCCCAAGTCCAAGGGCACGGAAGTGTAGCCTGTGGGGCTTTTGCAAAGAACAGAGACGCTCAAGGCCTACTCTGGACCCACTGACTCAGAATCTACTGGGATAGTTCCCGGCTTTAAAGACCAGACATAGTCCTCATCTGGAGACATCGCATCAACGGTTTTTCACACTGGGTTTTCCCTCATCTGAAAAAACAGGCCAAGAGATCGTGAGGATGCATAATTAGTGTTTTAATACATTTGGCAGGACTCAGTGTTTTTCACGTTCTGTGATGCTGTGATCTGCATCTTCCGGGTAATGTGTTAAACCTTTAAATCTTGTCAAAAAGTCACGTCATTACCTAGAGAATCCTTCTGTGAATTCCAGGCAGATTGCCATCTTTCTGCTTCCGCCTCCTCACCTTTAAAACGGGGAGAACAACGGTAACCTACCTTTTGGATGTGAGGATTAAATGAGACAGTTGGTGCAAAGCAGTTAGCACGGGATCTGGCACAAAGTGAAGCCTTCAATAAATTATGATTATAGTAGTTTTGATTTCCCTCCAGTCGGAATATAATTTAGTTGAAGTTAGTGGCTATGTCACAGCTGTGTCTCAGGCTGGCGTCTGCCGCCCTGAGCTAAGCCATAAAAATCCCTAGAAGAACTTTTCAAAAGCCTGTTAGCCTCTTGAGGCTCCTACACTTCTTTATTTTATTTTATTTTATTTTATTTTATTGCAGTAACAGTGGATTCTAACATTATATGGCTTTCAGAGGTACGTGGTAATATATTTGGAATTCTGTGTAGGTTACATCGTGTTCACCACCCGAAAACTAATTATAGTCCGTCACCTCACATGGGAGCCTCATCACCCCTTTTGCTCTCTCCCCTCCCCCCTCCCCCTATGGTAACCACCAATCCAATCTCCGTGGCTCTGTGTGTGTTTGTCGTTGTTTTTAGCTTCTGCTTATGAGTGAGATCACACGGTGTTTGACTTTCTCCCTCTGATTTATTTCACTTCCCATAATACCCTCAAGGTCCACCCACGTTGTCACAAATGGCCGGATCTCATCATTTCTTAGGGCTGAGTAGCATTCCGTTGTGTATACATACCGCATCTTCTTTATCCATTCTTCCCTCGATGGGCACCTAGGTTGCTTCCAGGTTTTGGCTGTTGTGAATAATGCTGCAGTGAACCTAGGGGTGCACGTGTCTTTCTGCATTTGTGTTTTCAAGCTCTTTGGATGAATAGCCAGCAGTGGGCCAGCTGGATCATATATATGGTAGGTCTCTTCTTAGTTTTCTGAGGATACTCCGTACTGCTTTCCATAGTGGCTGCACCAGTCTGCACTCCCACCAGCAGTGTAGGAGAGTTCCCTTCTCTCCACATCCTCTCCAAGACTTGTCTCTTGTCTTGTTAATCAGAGCCATTCTGACCAGAGTAAGGGGACCTCTCCTTGTAGTTTCGATTTGCATTTCTCTGATCGCTAATGATGTTGAGCAGCTTTCCATAGGCCTGTTGGCCATCCGGATATCTTCTGTGGAGAAATCACTGCTCAGATCTTTTGCCCGTCTTTTGAATTGGGCTGTTGATTTTCTTTGTTGTTGAGATGTATGAGTTCTTTCTGTATTTTGGCTATTAACCCCTTATCCGGTATATGGTTTGCAAGTATCTTCTCCCAGTTGTTAGGTTGCGCTTTGGTTTTGTGGATGGTTTCCTTTGCCGTGCAGAAGATTTTTTTGACTTTGATGCAGTCCCGCTTGTTCATTTTGTATTTTGTTTCCGTTGCCCAGTCAGACACGGTACTTGAAAATGGGCTGCTAAGACTGATGTCAAAGAGCATACTGCCTATGTTTTCTTCTAGACGTTGCATGGTTTCGGGTCTGACATTCAAGTAAAAGCCGAGGAGGCTGCAGTTCCCCCGAGAGCGAGCGTAGCGGGGACCCTGCGTCCCTGTCAGCGCACCTTGCGGCTCCGCGAAGGTCCGAAGCAGCGTGTGGGCGGGGCCCCAGGAGTTCTCCCAGGAGGGTGTCCCTGTCGCTGTCCGCAGGGCACCGCCCGAGGGGGGGGCGGGGCAGCGGCCGGGGAGCGTCTGGGCGGCGGCGCGCGCAGGGAGCGCGCGGCTGCTGGGCCGCCGTCCTGGGAGGCGTCGGCGAGCCGCGCCTGCCTGCCCAGAGCCGAGCCCGGCGGAGTCCGGCCGGCCGCGCTCTGCTGCTCTCTCCCGGGCCGGGCTCGTCCGTGGACGCCGCTCCGTGTCCCCGCTGGGCACAGCAGCCCGGGCCCTCCACAGCCATGGCCGCTAGCCTGAGGAGGCCCTCCTTCAGCTCCCGCTCTTCCTGCTCGCCGGACACGGACGACCAGGGCGCCTGCGAAGATGATGCCATCTGCGAGAGGTACCTGGGGGCGTGGGCCTGGGGGCTGGTGGGAGGCGAGCGTGTCCCTGAGGAATAGGCTTGTGCGCCGAGAGGTGCCCGTCAGGTCGCGGGGCAGCTGTGCGGCGCGGGGCGCCAGGGGGTCTCTTGGTGCGCTTCACGCGTTCATGGAACGCGCGGTGTGTGCCGGGCACGGGGCCAGCCTGGGGATGCGGTGCCCGGGAGTCGGGCGCGGAAGCGGCCCCCGTGGTCTTGGCTTCTTGGAAGGACAGACGCGAAGTCGATAAGGACACTGGTCTCGATGCGTTCTGAGGAGTGCAGGTCTCCCTCTTTTAGACGATGCGTTCCGTTGGGGTTTTCATGAAGCCTGTTGTGCCCCGGAAGCTCAGGCCGGTTCAGGGGAAGCGGCCTGTCGAGGGCCACGTGACGTTTGTGTGCAGAGCCAGTGCTTCCCAAAGCCCTTGACTGTGCGGAAGTCTCCCTGTTAGGGGTGCGGTGGGGGCTGTCCGGGGAGCATTGTGAGCACAGGTACGTGTCCCACACTTGAAAGTGTGGCAAAGAAAGCGTGAGGCTCGAGGGTGCTCCGTTCGTTCCCTCCTTCCACAGAAAGTCTGGAGGGTTGACTTTGGGACAAGTCCTTCCTTTCCTCTGGTCGGTGCGTGTTCAGTGGTCTGGACACTTGGTGAGCAAGACTGACAGGGTGTTTGACGTACTGGACCTCACAGCCTAGTTGGAAAGGACAGACAGGCAGCAACTAATTACCTAGGAGATACGTAAAAGCAATTTTGTGTTGCGTGTTGAGAAATACGGCATTTACTGTTAGACTTTGTGACTTAGGCAGTGATGCTTAAGCTGAGGGCAGATGCCTAAAAGAAAAGGAGGACTTGTGCGGGAGAGCGTTGGGACAGGGCAAGGGAGGAGTGTGGCCTGTCAGAGGAGCTGAAAGAATGCCCTGGAGACTGGGGCCCGCGTAGGGACTGTAGGCTGGGGAAAACAAAACTTTTCGATTAAGGCTGGCGCTTTCTATAGGTTTTGGAGACCAAGCGTGGTGATTCGGAACGTGGACTCTGGAGCCAGACTCTGTCAAATGGGTCCTAGCTCTGCCACCGACGGGCTGTGTGAACTTGGGCAGGTTACTGCAGCATTCTGTGTGTCAGTTTCCTGATGTGTAAAATGGGGATGATTATCATACACACTCCATAGGTGAGCGTAGAGGTGAAAGGATATTTCGTATCAGGAAGTTACTTAGAGCAGTGTCTGGCCTTTAGTAGGTCTTAGTAGCGGTTGACTAAATAAACGGATAGATACATACATGAGTATTAAAGGCTTGGAGACTGTCCCTGGTGAAACGTGTGAACTGGAATGGATTACAGCCAACTTTATTTCCTTTCCAGCTTGCAGTTGCTACTGACCGCATCTGTAGCACTGTGGAATTAGAAATCATCTCTCTCAAATTGGCTGCTATTGGTAAAAGAATCTAAGGCTGTCAAAATTATCCCAGGGAAATAAAGGCCTTTTCAGTAGCATTGTAGGGTTAGGCTTATTCTCTATGTCTTGTTTATATTGGTTTGTTTAGTATTTGTTGGTAACGTCTTTTTTGTGGTTTTTTTTTTTTTTTTTTTTTTATTTTTTTCCCCCGCAAAGCTGCTCGGTTAAGAAAAGCAGATTAGCTGTAAAATGGTTCAGACACAAAGAAAAGTAGAGAGTCGTGTAAGCAGAGCACGCCTTTCCTTGACTCTCTGTGGAGAGCTTTTGTGATTCCAGCTCCTCTCTGCCTCAGACACGGTGCCCTCTGCGTGTCCAGTCCTGTAAACAGTGCAGGGTCTGGAACCGTGGAGAATCTAAGGCAGTATAGTCATGCTTTGCTTAAGAGTGGGGATAAGTTCTGAGGAGTGTGTCATGGTCAGGCAATCTCGAGACTGTGCAAACACCACGGAGTTCCTAAACCTAGAGGGCAGAGCCTCCTACACTCCTAGGCCGTATGGGACTAATCTTCTGGGACCCCCGTTGTTGACTGAAACGTCCCGATGTAGGGCATGACTGTACTTCCCAAGTCCAAGGGCACGGAAGTGTAGCCTGTGGGGCTTTTGCAAAGAACAGAGACGCTCAAGGCCTACTCTGGACCCACTGACTCAGAATCTACTGGGATAGTTCCCGGCTTTAAAGACCAGACATAGTCCTCATCTGGAGACATCGCATCAACGGTTTTTCACACTGGGTTTTCCCTCATCTGAAAAAACAGGCCAAGAGATCGTGAGGATGCATAATTAGTGTTTTAATACATTTGGCAGGACTCAGTGTTTTTCACGTTCTGTGATGCTGTGATCTGCATCTTCCGGGTAATGTGTTAAACCTTTAAATCTTGTCAAAAAGTCACGTCATTACCTAGAGAATCCTTCTGTGAATTCCAGGCAGATTGCCATCTTTCTGCTTCCGCCTCCTCACCTTTAAAACGGGGAGAACAACGGTAACCTACCTTTTGGATGTGAGGATTAAATGAGACAGTTGGTGCAAAGCAGTTAGCACGGGATCTGGCACAAAGTGAAGCCTTCAATAAATTATGATTATAGTAGTTTTGATTTCCCTCCAGTCGGAATATAATTTAGTTGAAGTTAGTGGCTATGTCACAGCTGTGTCTCAGGCTGGCGTCTGCCGCCCTGAGCTAAGCCATAAAAATCCCTAGAAGAACTTTTCAAAAGCCTGTTAGCCTCTTGAGGCTCCTACACTTCTTTATTTTATTTTATTTTATTTTATTTTATTGCAGTAACAGTGGATTCTAACATTATATGGCTTTCAGAGGTACGTGGTAATATATTTGGAATTCTGTGTAGGTTACATCGTGTTCACCACCCGAAAACTAATTATAGTCCGTCACCTCACATGGGAGCCTCATCACCCCTTTTGCTCTCTCCCCTCCCCCCTCCCCCTCCCCTATGGTAACCACCAATCCAATCTCCGTGGCTCTGTGTGTGTTTGTCGTTGTTTTTAGCTTCTGCTTATGAGTGAGATCACACGGTGTTTGACTTTCTCCCTCTGATTTATTTCACTTCCCATAATACCCTCAAGGTCCACCCACGTTGTCACAAATGCCGGATCTCATCATTTCTTAGGGCTGAGTAGCATTCCCGTTGTGTATACATACCGCATCTTCTTTATCCATTCTTCCCTCGATGGGCACCTAGGTTGCTTCCAGGTTTTGGCTGTTGTGAATAATGCTGCAGTGAACCTAGGGGTGCACGTGTCTTTCTGCATTTGTGTTTTCAAGCTCTTTGGATGAATAGCCAGCAGTGGGCCAGCTGGATCATATATATGGGTAGGTCTCTTCTTAGTTTTCTGAGGATACTCCGTACTGCTTTCCATAGTGGCTGCACCAGTCTGCACTCCCACCAGCAGTGTAGGAGAGTTCCCTTCTCTCCACATCCTCTCCAAGACTTGTCTCTTGTCTTGTTAATCAGAGCCATTCTGACCAGAGTAAGGGGACCTCTCCTTGTAGTTTCGATTTGCATTTCTCTGATCGCTAATGATGTTGAGCAGCTTTCCATAGGCCTGTTGGCCATCCGGATATCTTCTGTGGAGAAATCACTGCTCAGATCTTTTGCCCGTCTTTTGAATTGGGCTGTTGATTTTCTTTGTTGTTGAGATGTATGAGTTCTTTCTGTATTTTGGCTATTAACCCCCTTATCCGGTATATGGTTTGCAAGTATCTTCTCCCAGTTGTTAGGTTGCGCTTTGGTTTTGTGGATGGTTTCCTTTGCCGTGCAGAAGATTTTTTTGACTTTGATGCAGTCCCGCTTGTTCATTTTGTATTTTGTTTCCGTTGCCCAGTCAGACACGGTACTTGAAAATGGGCTGCTAAGACTGATGTCAAAGAGCATACTGCCTATGTTTTCTTCTAGACGTTGCATGGTTTCGGGTCTGACATTCAAGTAAAAGCCGAGGAGGCTGCAGTTCCCCCGAGAGCGAGCGTAGCGGGGACCCTGCGTCCCTGTCAGCGCACCTTGCGGCTCCGCGAAGGTCCGAAGCAGCGTGTGGGCGGGGCCCCAGGAGTTCTCCCAGGAGGGTGTCCCTGTCGCTGTCCGCAGGGCACCGCCCGAGGGGGGGGCGGGGCAGCGGCCGGGGAGCGTCTGGGCGGCGGCGCGCGCAGGGAGCGCGCGGCTGCTGGGCCGCCGTCCTGGGAGGCGTCGGCGAGCCGCGCCTGCCTGCCCAGAGCCGAGCCCGGCGGAGTCCGGCCGGCCGCGCTCTGGCTGCTCTCTCTCCCGGGCCGGGCTCGTCCGTGGACGCCGCCTCCGTGTCCCCGCTGGGCACAGCAGCCCGGGCCCTCCACAGCCATGGCCGCTAGCCTGAGGAGGCCCTCCTTCAGCTCCCGCTCTTCCTGCTCGCCGGACACGGACGACCAGGGCGCCTGCGAAGATGATGCCATCTGCGAGAGGTACCTGGGGGCGTGGGCCTGGGGGCTGGTGGGAGGCGAGCGTGTCCCTGAGGAATAGGCTTGTGCGCCGAGAGGTGCCCGTCAGGTCGCGGGGCAGCTGTGCGGCGCGGGGCGCCAGGGGGGTCTCTTGGTGCGCTTCACGCGTTCATGGAACGCGCGGGTGTGTGCCGGGCACGGGGCCAGCCTGGGGATGCGGTGCCCGGGAGTCGGGCGCGGAAGCGGCCCCCGTGGTCTTGGCTTCTTGGAAGGACAGACGCGAAGTCGATAAGGACACTGGTCTCGATGCGTTCTGAGGAGTGCAGGTCTCCCTCTTTTAGACGATGCGTTCCGTTGGGGGTTTTCATGAAGCCTGTTGTGCCCCGGAAGCTCAGGCCGGTTCAGGGGAAGCGGCCTGTCGAGGGCCACGTGACGTTTGTGTGCAGAGCCAGTGCTTCCCAAAGCCCTTGACTGTGCGGAAGTCTCCCTGTTAGGGGTGCGGTGGGGGCTGTCCGGGGAGCATTGTGAGCACAGGTACGTGTCCCACACTTGAAAGTGTGGCAAAGAAAGCGTGAGGCTCGAGGGTGCTCCGTTCGTTCCCTCCTTCCACAGAAAGTCTGGAGGGTTGACTTTGGGACAAGTCCTTCCTTTCCTCTGGTCGGTGCGTGTTCAGTGGTCTGGACACTTGGTGAGCAAGACTGACAGGGTGTTTGACGTACTGGACCTCACAGCCTAGTTGGAAAGGACAGACAGGCAGCAACTAATTACCTAGGAGATACGTAAAAGCAATTTGTGTTGCGTGTTGAGAAATACGGCATTTACTGTTAGACTTTGTGACTTAGGCAGTGATGCTTAAGCTGAGGGGCAGATGCCTAAAAGAAAAGGAGGACTTGTGCGGGAGAGCGTTGGGACAGGGCAAGGGAGGAGTGTGGCCTGTCAGAGGAGCTGAAAGAATGCCCTGGAGACTGGGGCCCGCGTAGGGACTGTAGGCTGGGGAAAACAAAACTTTTCGATTAAGGCTGGCGCTTTCTATAGGTTTTGGAGACCAAGCGTGGTGATTCGGAACGTGGACTCTGGAGCCAGACTCTGTCA
>NW_027224837.1:0-42659 GCF_041296235.1 Equus asinus
TGTTGGCCATCCGGATATCTTCTGTGGAGAAATCACTGCTCAGATCTTTTGCCCGTCTTTTGAATTGGGCTGTTGATTTTCTTTGTTGTTGAGATGTATGAGTTCTTTCTGTATTTTGGCTATTAACCCTTATCCGGTATATGGTTTGCAAGTATCTTCTCCCAGTTGTTAGGTTGCGCTTTGGTTTTGTGGATGGTTTCCTTTGCCGTGCAGAAGATTTTTTTGACTTTGATGCAGTCCCGCTTGTTCATTTTGTATTTTGTTTCCGTTGCCCAGTCAGACACGGTACTTGAAAATGGGCTGCTAAGACTGATGTCAAAGAGCATACTGCCTATGTTTTCTTCTAGACGTTGCATGGTTTCGGGTCTGACATTCAAGTAAAAGCCGAGGAGGCTGCAGTTCCCCCGAGAGCGAGCGTTAGCGGGGACCCTGCGTCCCTGTCAGCGCACCTTGCGGCTCCGCGAAGGTCCGAAGCAGCGTGTGGGCGGGGCCCCAGGAGTTCTCCCAGGAGGGTGTCCCTGTCGCTGTCCGCAGGGCACCGCCCGAGGGGGGGGCGGGGCAGCGGCCGGGGAGCGTCTGGGCGGCGGCGCGCGCAGGGAGCGCGCGGCTGCTGGGCCGCCGTCCTGGGAGGCGTCGGCGAGCCGCGCCTGCCTGCCCAGAGCCGAGCCCGGCGGAGTCCGGCCGGCCGCGCTCTGCTGCTCTCTCCCGGGCCGGGCTCGTCCGTGGACGCCGCTCCGTGTCCCCCGCTGGGCACAGCAGCCCGGGCCCTCCACAGCCATGGCCGCTAGCCTGAGGAGGCCCTCCTTCAGCTCCCGCTCTTCCTGCTCGCCGGACACGGACGACCAGGGCGCCTGCGAAGATGATGCCATCTGCGAGAGGTACCTGGGGGCGTGGGCCTGGGGGCTGGTTGGGAGGCGAGCGTGTCCCTGAGGAATAGGCTTGTGCGCCGAGAGGTGCCCGTCAGGTCGCGGGGCAGCTGTGGCGGCGCGGGGCGCCAGGGGGGTCTCTTGGTGCGCTTCACGCGTTCATGGAACGGGCCGGTGTGTGCCGGGCACGGGGCCAGCCTGGGGATGCGGTGCCCGGGAGTCGGGCGCGGAAGCGGCCCCCGTGGTCTTGGCTTCTTGGAAGGACAGACGCGAAGTCCGATAAGGACACTGGTCTCGATGCGTTCTGAGGAGTGCAGGTCTCCCTCTTTTAGACGATGCGTTCCGTTGGGGTTTTCATGAAGCCTGTTGTGCCCCGGAAGCTCAGGCCGGTTCAGGGGAAGCGGCCTGTCGAGGGCCACGTGACGTTTGTGTGCAGAGCCAGTGCTTCCCAAAGCCCTTGACTGTGCGGAAGTCTCCCTGTTAGGGGTGCGGTGGGGGCTGTCCGGGGAGCATTGTGAGCACAGGTACGTGTCCCACACTTGAAAGTGTGGCAAAGAAAGCGTGAGGCTCGAGGGTGCTCCGTTCGTTCCCTCCTTCACAGAAAGTCTGGAGGGTTGACTTTGGGACAAGTCCTTCCTTTCCTCTGGTCGGTGCGTGTTCAGTGGTCTGGACACTTGGTGAGCAAGACTGACAGGGTGTTTGACGTACTGGACCTCACAGCCTAGTTGGAAAGGACAGACAGGCAGCAACTAATTACCTAGGAGATACGTAAAAGCAATTTTGTGTTGAGTGTTGAGAAATACGGCATTACTGTTAGACTTTGTGACTTAGGCAGTGATGCTTAAGCTGAGGGCAGATGCCTAAAAGAAAAGGAGGACTTGTGCGGGAGAGCGTTGGGACAGGGCAAGGGAGGAGTGTGGCCTGTCAGAGGAGCTGAAAGAATGCCCTGGAGACTGGGGCCCGCGTAGGGACTGTAGGCTGGGGAAAACAAAAACTTTTCGATTAAGGCTGGCGCTTTCTATAGGTTTTGGAGACCAAGCGTGGTGATTCGGAACGTGGACTCTGGAGCCAGACTCTGTCAAATGGGTCCTAGCTCTGCCACCGACGGGCTGTGTGAACTTGGGCAGGTTACTGCAGCATTCTGTGTGTCAGTTTCCTGATGTGTAAAATGGGGATGATTATCATACACACTCCATAGGTGAGCGTAGAGGTGAAAGGATATTTCGTATCAGGAAGTTACTTAGAGCAGTGTCTGGCCTTTAGTAGGTCTTAGTAGCGGTTGACTAAATAAACGGATAGATACATACATGAGTATTAAAGGCTTGGAGACTGTCCCTGGTGAAACGTGTGAACTGGAATGGATTACAGCCAACTTTATTTCCTTTCCAGCTTGCAGTTGCTACTGACCGCATCTGTAGCACTGTGGAATTAGAAATCATCTCTCTCAAATTGGCTGCTATTGGTAAAAGAATCTAAGGCTGTCAAAATTATCCCAGGGAAATAAAGGCCTTTTCAGTAGCATTGTAGGGTTAGGCTTATTCTCTATGTCTTGTTTATATTGGTTTGTTTAGTATTTGTTGGTAACGTCTTTTTTGTGGTTTTTTTTTTTTTTTTTTTTTTTTTTTTCCCCCGCAAAGCTGCTCGGTTAAGAAAAGCAGATTAGCTGTAAAATGGTTCAGACACAAAGAAAAGTAGAGAGTCGTGTAAGCAGAGCACGCCTTTCCTTGACTCTCTGTGGAGAGCTTTTGTGATTCCAGCTCCTCTCTGCCTCAGACACGGTGCCCTCTGCGTGTCCAGTCCTGTAAACAGTGCAGGGTCTGGAACCGTGGAGAATCTAAGGCAGTATAGTCATGCTTTGCTTAAGAGTGGGGATAAGTTCTGAGGAGTGTGTCATGGTCAGGCAATCTCGAGACTGTGCAAACACCACGGAGTTCCTAAACCTAGAGGGCAGAGCCTCCTACACTCCTAGGCCGTATGGGACTAATCTTCTGGGACCCCCGTTGTTGACTGAAACGTCCCGATGTAGGGCATGACTGTACTTCCCAAGTCCAAGGGCACGGAAGTGTAGCCTGTGGGGCTTTTGCAAAGAACAGAGACGCTCAAGGCCTACTCTGGACCCACTGACTCAGAATCTACTGGGATAGTTCCCGGCTTTAAAGACCAGACATAGTCCTCATCTGGAGACATCGCATCAACGGTTTTTCACACTGGGTTTTCCCTCATCTGAAAAAACAGGCCAAGAGATCGTGAGGATGCATAATTAGTGTTTTAATACATTTGGCAGGACTCAGTGTTTTTCACGTTCTGTGATGCTGTGATCTGCATCTTCCGGGTAATGTGTTAAACCTTTAAATCTTGTCAAAAAGTCACGTCATTACCTAGAGAATCCTTCTGTGAATTCCAGGCAGATTGCCATCTTTCTGCTTCCGCCTCCTCACCTTTAAAACGGGGAGAACAACGGTAACCTACCTTTTGGATGTGAGGATTAAATGAGACAGTTGGTGCAAAGCAGTTAGCACGGGATCTGGCACAAAGTGAAGCCTTCAATAAATTATGATTATAGTAGTTTTGATTTCCCTCCAGTCGGAATATAATTTAGTTGAAGTTAGTGGCTATGTCACAGCTGTGTCTCAGGCTGGCGTCTGCCGCCCTGAGCTAAGCCATAAAAATCCCTAGAAGAACTTTTCAAAAGCCTGTTAGCCTCTTGAGGCTCCTACACTTCTTTATTTTATTTTATTTTATTTTATTTTATTGCAGTAACAGTGGATTCTAACATTATATGGCTTTCAGAGGTACGTGGTAATATATTTGGAATTCTGTGTAGGTTACATCGTGTTCACCACCCGAAAACTAATTATAGTCCGTCACCTCACATGGGAGCCTCATCACCCCTTTTGCTCTCTCCCCTCCCCCCTCCCCCTATGGTAACCACCAATCCAATCTCCGTGGCTCTGTGTGTGTTTGTCGTTGTTTTTAGCTTCTGCTTATGAGTGAGATCACACGGTGTTTGACTTTCTCCCTCTGATTTATTTCACTTCCCATAATACCCTCAAGGTCCACCCACGTTGTCACAAATGGCCGGATCTCATCATTTCTTAGGGCTGAGTAGCATTCCGTTGTGTATACATACCGCATCTTCTTTATCCATTCTTCCCTCGATGGGCACCTAGGTTGCTTCCAGGTTTTGGCTGTTGTGAATAATGCTGCAGTGAACCTAGGGGTGCACGTGTCTTTCTGCATTTGTGTTTTCAAGCTCTTTGGATGAATAGCCAGCAGTGGGCCAGCTGGATCATATATATGGTAGGTCTCTTCTTAGTTTTCTGAGGATACTCCGTACTGCTTTCCATAGTGGCTGCACCAGTCTGCACTCCCACCAGCAGTGTAGGAGAGTTCCCTTCTCTCCACATCCTCTCCAAGACTTGTCTCTTGTCTTGTTAATCAGAGCCATTCTGACCAGAGTAAGGGGACCTCTCCTTGTAGTTTCGATTTGCATTTCTCTGATCGCTAATGATGTTGAGCAGCTTTCCATAGGCCTGTTGGCCATCCGGATATCTTCTGTGGAGAAATCACTGCTCAGATCTTTTGCCCGTCTTTTGAATTGGGCTGTTGATTTTCTTTGTTGTTGAGATGTATGAGTTCTTTCTGTATTTTGGCTATTAACCCCTTATCCGGTATATGGTTTGCAAGTATCTTCTCCCAGTTGTTAGGTTGCGCTTTGGTTTTGTGGATGGTTTCCTTTGCCGTGCAGAAGATTTTTTTGACTTTGATGCAGTCCCGCTTGTTCATTTTGTATTTTGTTTCCGTTGCCCAGTCAGACACGGTACTTGAAAATGGGCTGCTAAGACTGATGTCAAAGAGCATACTGCCTATGTTTTCTTCTAGACGTTGCATGGTTTCGGGTCTGACATTCAAGTAAAAGCCGAGGAGGCTGCAGTTCCCCCGAGAGCGAGCGTAGCGGGGACCCTGCGTCCCTGTCAGCGCACCTTGCGGCTCCGCGAAGGTCCGAAGCAGCGTGTGGGCGGGGCCCCAGGAGTTCTCCCAGGAGGGTGTCCCTGTCGCTGTCCGCAGGGCACCGCCCGAGGGGGGGGCGGGGCAGCGGCCGGGGAGCGTCTGGGCGGCGGCGCGCGCAGGGAGCGCGCGGCTGCTGGGCCGCCGTCCTGGGAGGCGTCGGCGAGCCGCGCCTGCCTGCCCAGAGCCGAGCCCGGCGGAGTCCGGCCGGCCGCGCTCTGCTGCTCTCTCCCGGGCCGGGCTCGTCCGTGGACGCCGCTCCGTGTCCCCGCTGGGCACAGCAGCCCGGGCCCTCCACAGCCATGGCCGCTAGCCTGAGGAGGCCCTCCTTCAGCTCCCGCTCTTCCTGCTCGCCGGACACGGACGACCAGGGCGCCTGCGAAGATGATGCCATCTGCGAGAGGTACCTGGGGGCGTGGGCCTGGGGGCTGGTGGGAGGCGAGCGTGTCCCTGAGGAATAGGCTTGTGCGCCGAGAGGTGCCCGTCAGGTCGCGGGGCAGCTGTGCGGCGCGGGGCGCCAGGGGGTCTCTTGGTGCGCTTCACGCGTTCATGGAACGCGCGGTGTGTGCCGGGCACGGGGCCAGCCTGGGGATGCGGTGCCCGGGAGTCGGGCGCGGAAGCGGCCCCCGTGGTCTTGGCTTCTTGGAAGGACAGACGCGAAGTCGATAAGGACACTGGTCTCGATGCGTTCTGAGGAGTGCAGGTCTCCCTCTTTTAGACGATGCGTTCCGTTGGGGTTTTCATGAAGCCTGTTGTGCCCCGGAAGCTCAGGCCGGTTCAGGGGAAGCGGCCTGTCGAGGGCCACGTGACGTTTGTGTGCAGAGCCAGTGCTTCCCAAAGCCCTTGACTGTGCGGAAGTCTCCCTGTTAGGGGTGCGGTGGGGGCTGTCCGGGGAGCATTGTGAGCACAGGTACGTGTCCCACACTTGAAAGTGTGGCAAAGAAAGCGTGAGGCTCGAGGGTGCTCCGTTCGTTCCCTCCTTCCACAGAAAGTCTGGAGGGTTGACTTTGGGACAAGTCCTTCCTTTCCTCTGGTCGGTGCGTGTTCAGTGGTCTGGACACTTGGTGAGCAAGACTGACAGGGTGTTTGACGTACTGGACCTCACAGCCTAGTTGGAAAGGACAGACAGGCAGCAACTAATTACCTAGGAGATACGTAAAAGCAATTTTGTGTTGCGTGTTGAGAAATACGGCATTTACTGTTAGACTTTGTGACTTAGGCAGTGATGCTTAAGCTGAGGGCAGATGCCTAAAAGAAAAGGAGGACTTGTGCGGGAGAGCGTTGGGACAGGGCAAGGGAGGAGTGTGGCCTGTCAGAGGAGCTGAAAGAATGCCCTGGAGACTGGGGCCCGCGTAGGGACTGTAGGCTGGGGAAAACAAAACTTTTCGATTAAGGCTGGCGCTTTCTATAGGTTTTGGAGACCAAGCGTGGTGATTCGGAACGTGGACTCTGGAGCCAGACTCTGTCAAATGGGTCCTAGCTCTGCCACCGACGGGCTGTGTGAACTTGGGCAGGTTACTGCAGCATTCTGTGTGTCAGTTTCCTGATGTGTAAAATGGGGATGATTATCATACACACTCCATAGGTGAGCGTAGAGGTGAAAGGATATTTCGTATCAGGAAGTTACTTAGAGCAGTGTCTGGCCTTTAGTAGGTCTTAGTAGCGGTTGACTAAATAAACGGATAGATACATACATGAGTATTAAAGGCTTGGAGACTGTCCCTGGTGAAACGTGTGAACTGGAATGGATTACAGCCAACTTTATTTCCTTTCCAGCTTGCAGTTGCTACTGACCGCATCTGTAGCACTGTGGAATTAGAAATCATCTCTCTCAAATTGGCTGCTATTGGTAAAAGAATCTAAGGCTGTCAAAATTATCCCAGGGAAATAAAGGCCTTTTCAGTAGCATTGTAGGGTTAGGCTTATTCTCTATGTCTTGTTTATATTGGTTTGTTTAGTATTTGTTGGTAACGTCTTTTTTGTGGTTTTTTTTTTTTTTTTTTTTTTTTTTTTTCCCCCGCAAAGCTGCTCGGTTAAGAAAAGCAGATTAGCTGTAAAATGGTTCAGACACAAAGAAAAGTAGAGAGTCGTGTAAGCAGAGCACGCCTTTCCTTGACTCTCTGTGGAGAGCTTTTGTGATTCCAGCTCCTCTCTGCCTCAGACACGGTGCCCTCTGCGTGTCCAGTCCTGTAAACAGTGCAGGGTCTGGAACCGTGGAGAATCTAAGGCAGTATAGTCATGCTTTGCTTAAGAGTGGGGATAAGTTCTGAGGAGTGTGTCATGGTCAGGCAATCTCGAGACTGTGCAAACACCACGGAGTTCCTAAACCTAGAGGGCAGAGCCTCCTACACTCCTAGGCCGTATGGGACTAATCTTCTGGGACCCCCGTTGTTGACTGAAACGTCCCGATGTAGGGCATGACTGTACTTCCCAAGTCCAAGGGCACGGAAGTGTAGCCTGTGGGGCTTTTGCAAAGAACAGAGACGCTCAAGGCCTACTCTGGACCCACTGACTCAGAATCTACTGGGATAGTTCCCGGCTTTAAAGACCAGACATAGTCCTCATCTGGAGACATCGCATCAACGGTTTTTCACACTGGGTTTTCCCTCATCTGAAAAAACAGGCCAAGAGATCGTGAGGATGCATAATTAGTGTTTTAATACATTTGGCAGGACTCAGTGTTTTTCACGTTCTGTGATGCTGTGATCTGCATCTTCCGGGTAATGTGTTAAACCTTTAAATCTTGTCAAAAAGTCACGTCATTACCTAGAGAATCCTTCTGTGAATTCCAGGCAGATTGCCATCTTTCTGCTTCCGCCTCCTCACCTTTAAAACGGGGAGAACAACGGTAACCTACCTTTTGGATGTGAGGATTAAATGAGACAGTTGGTGCAAAGCAGTTAGCACGGGATCTGGCACAAAGTGAAGCCTTCAATAAATTATGATTATAGTAGTTTTGATTTCCCTCCAGTCGGAATATAATTTAGTTGAAGTTAGTGGCTATGTCACAGCTGTGTCTCAGGCTGGCGTCTGCCGCCCTGAGCTAAGCCATAAAAATCCCTAGAAGAACTTTTCAAAAGCCTGTTAGCCTCTTGAGGCTCCTACACTTCTTTATTTTATTTTATTTTATTTTATTTTATTGCAGTAACAGTGGATTCTAACATTATATGGCTTTCAGAGGTACGTGGTAATATATTTGGAATTCTGTGTAGGTTACATCGTGTTCACCACCCGAAAACTAATTATAGTCCGTCACCTCACATGGGAGCCTCATCACCCCTTTTGCTCTCTCCCCTCCCCCCTCCCCCTATGGTAACCACCAATCCAATCTCCGTGGCTCTGTGTGTGTTTGTCGTTGTTTTTAGCTTCTGCTTATGAGTGAGATCACACGGTGTTTGACTTTCTCCCTCTGATTTATTTCACTTCCCATAATACCCTCAAGGTCCACCCACGTTGTCACAAATGGCCGGATCTCATCATTTCTTAGGGCTGAGTAGCATTCCGTTGTGTATACATACCGCATCTTCTTTATCCATTCTTCCCTCGATGGGCACCTAGGTTGCTTCCAGGTTTTGGCTGTTGTGAATAATGCTGCAGTGAACCTAGGGGTGCACGTGTCTTTCTGCATTTGTGTTTTCAAGCTCTTTGGATGAATAGCCAGCAGTGGGCCAGCTGGATCATATATATGGTAGGTCTCTTCTTAGTTTTCTGAGGATACTCCGTACTGCTTTCCATAGTGGCTGCACCAGTCTGCACTCCCACCAGCAGTGTAGGAGAGTTCCCTTCTCTCCACATCCTCTCCAAGACTTGTCTCTTGTCTTGTTAATCAGAGCCATTCTGACCAGAGTAAGGGGACCTCTCCTTGTAGTTTCGATTTGCATTTCTCTGATCGCTAATGATGTTGAGCAGCTTTCCATAGGCCTGTTGGCCATCCGGATATCTTCTGTGGAGAAATCACTGCTCAGATCTTTTGCCCGTCTTTTGAATTGGGCTGTTGATTTTCTTTGTTGTTGAGATGTATGAGTTCTTTCTGTATTTTGGCTATTAACCCCTTATCCGGTATATGGTTTGCAAGTATCTTCTCCCAGTTGTTAGGTTGCGCTTTGGTTTTGTGGATGGTTTCCTTTGCCGTGCAGAAGATTTTTTTGACTTTGATGCAGTCCCGCTTGTTCATTTTGTATTTTGTTTCCGTTGCCCAGTCAGACACGGTACTTGAAAATGGGCTGCTAAGACTGATGTCAAAGAGCATACTGCCTATGTTTTCTTCTAGACGTTGCATGGTTTCGGGTCTGACATTCAAGTAAAAGCCGAGGAGGCTGCAGTTCCCCCGAGAGCGAGCGTAGCGGGGACCCTGCGTCCCTGTCAGCGCACCTTGCGGCTCCGCGAAGGTCCGAAGCAGCGTGTGGGCGGGGCCCCAGGAGTTCTCCCAGGAGGGTGTCCCTGTCGCTGTCCGCAGGGCACCGCCCGAGGGGGGGGCGGGGCAGCGGCCGGGGAGCGTCTGGGCGGCGGCGCGCGCAGGGAGCGCGCGGCTGCTGGGCCGCCGTCCTGGGAGGCGTCGGCGAGCCGCGCCTGCCTGCCCAGAGCCGAGCCCGGCGGAGTCCGGCCGGCCGCGCTCTGCTGCTCTCTCCCGGGCCGGGCTCGTCCGTGGACGCCGCTCCGTGTCCCCGCTGGGCACAGCAGCCCGGGCCCTCCACAGCCATGGCCGCTAGCCTGAGGAGGCCCTCCTTCAGCTCCCGCTCTTCCTGCTCGCCGGACACGGACGACCAGGGCGCCTGCGAAGATGATGCCATCTGCGAGAGGTACCTGGGGGCGTGGGCCTGGGGGCTGGTGGGAGGCGAGCGTGTCCCTGAGGAATAGGCTTGTGCGCCGAGAGGTGCCCGTCAGGTCGCGGGGCAGCTGTGCGGCGCGGGGCGCCAGGGGGTCTCTTGGTGCGCTTCACGCGTTCATGGAACGCGCGGTGTGTGCCGGGCACGGGGCCAGCCTGGGGATGCGGTGCCCGGGAGTCGGGCGCGGAAGCGGCCCCCGTGGTCTTGGCTTCTTGGAAGGACAGACGCGAAGTCGATAAGGACACTGGTCTCGATGCGTTCTGAGGAGTGCAGGTCTCCCTCTTTTAGACGATGCGTTCCGTTGGGGTTTTCATGAAGCCTGTTGTGCCCCGGAAGCTCAGGCCGGTTCAGGGGAAGCGGCCTGTCGAGGGCCACGTGACGTTTGTGTGCAGAGCCAGTGCTTCCCAAAGCCCTTGACTGTGCGGAAGTCTCCCTGTTAGGGGTGCGGTGGGGGCTGTCCGGGGAGCATTGTGAGCACAGGTACGTGTCCCACACTTGAAAGTGTGGCAAAGAAAGCGTGAGGCTCGAGGGTGCTCCGTTCGTTCCCTCCTTCCACAGAAAGTCTGGAGGGTTGACTTTGGGACAAGTCCTTCCTTTCCTCTGGTCGGTGCGTGTTCAGTGGTCTGGACACTTGGTGAGCAAGACTGACAGGGTGTTTGACGTACTGGACCTCACAGCCTAGTTGGAAAGGACAGACAGGCAGCAACTAATTACCTAGGAGATACGTAAAAGCAATTTTGTGTTGCGTGTTGAGAAATACGGCATTTACTGTTAGACTTTGTGACTTAGGCAGTGATGCTTAAGCTGAGGGCAGATGCCTAAAAGAAAAGGAGGACTTGTGCGGGAGAGCGTTGGGACAGGGCAAGGGAGGAGTGTGGCCTGTCAGAGGAGCTGAAAGAATGCCCTGGAGACTGGGGCCCGCGTAGGGACTGTAGGCTGGGGAAAACAAAACTTTTCGATTAAGGCTGGCGCTTTCTATAGGTTTTGGAGACCAAGCGTGGTGATTCGGAACGTGGACTCTGGAGCCAGACTCTGTCAAATGGGTCCTAGCTCTGCCACCGACGGGCTGTGTGAACTTGGGCAGGTTACTGCAGCATTCTGTGTGTCAGTTTCCTGATGTGTAAAATGGGGATGATTATCATACACACTCCATAGGTGAGCGTAGAGGTGAAAGGATATTTCGTATCAGGAAGTTACTTAGAGCAGTGTCTGGCCTTTAGTAGGTCTTAGTAGCGGTTGACTAAATAAACGGATAGATACATACATGAGTATTAAAGGCTTGGAGACTGTCCCTGGTGAAACGTGTGAACTGGAATGGATTACAGCCAACTTTATTTCCTTTCCAGCTTGCAGTTGCTACTGACCGCATCTGTAGCACTGTGGAATTAGAAATCATCTCTCTCAAATTGGCTGCTATTGGTAAAAGAATCTAAGGCTGTCAAAATTATCCCAGGGAAATAAAGGCCTTTTCAGTAGCATTGTAGGGTTAGGCTTATTCTCTATGTCTTGTTTATATTGGTTTGTTTAGTATTTGTTGGTAACGTCTTTTTTGTGGTTTTTTTTTTTTTTTTTTTTTTTATTTTTTTCCCCCGCAAAGCTGCTCGGTTAAGAAAAGCAGATTAGCTGTAAAATGGTTCAGACACAAAGAAAAGTAGAGAGTCGTGTAAGCAGAGCACGCCTTTCCTTGACTCTCTGTGGAGAGCTTTTGTGATTCCAGCTCCTCTCTGCCTCAGACACGGTGCCCTCTGCGTGTCCAGTCCTGTAAACAGTGCAGGGTCTGGAACCGTGGAGAATCTAAGGCAGTATAGTCATGCTTTGCTTAAGAGTGGGGATAAGTTCTGAGGAGTGTGTCATGGTCAGGCAATCTCGAGACTGTGCAAACACCACGGAGTTCCTAAACCTAGAGGGCAGAGCCTCCTACACTCCTAGGCCGTATGGGACTAATCTTCTGGGACCCCCGTTGTTGACTGAAACGTCCCGATGTAGGGCATGACTGTACTTCCCAAGTCCAAGGGCACGGAAGTGTAGCCTGTGGGGCTTTTGCAAAGAACAGAGACGCTCAAGGCCTACTCTGGACCCACTGACTCAGAATCTACTGGGATAGTTCCCGGCTTTAAAGACCAGACATAGTCCTCATCTGGAGACATCGCATCAACGGTTTTTCACACTGGGTTTTCCCTCATCTGAAAAAACAGGCCAAGAGATCGTGAGGATGCATAATTAGTGTTTTAATACATTTGGCAGGACTCAGTGTTTTTCACGTTCTGTGATGCTGTGATCTGCATCTTCCGGGTAATGTGTTAAACCTTTAAATCTTGTCAAAAAGTCACGTCATTACCTAGAGAATCCTTCTGTGAATTCCAGGCAGATTGCCATCTTTCTGCTTCCGCCTCCTCACCTTTAAAACGGGGAGAACAACGGTAACCTACCTTTTGGATGTGAGGATTAAATGAGACAGTTGGTGCAAAGCAGTTAGCACGGGATCTGGCACAAAGTGAAGCCTTCAATAAATTATGATTATAGTAGTTTTGATTTCCCTCCAGTCGGAATATAATTTAGTTGAAGTTAGTGGCTATGTCACAGCTGTGTCTCAGGCTGGCGTCTGCCGCCCTGAGCTAAGCCATAAAAATCCCTAGAAGAACTTTTCAAAAGCCTGTTAGCCTCTTGAGGCTCCTACACTTCTTTATTTTATTTTATTTTATTTTATTTTATTGCAGTAACAGTGGATTCTAACATTATATGGCTTTCAGAGGTACGTGGTAATATATTTGGAATTCTGTGTAGGTTACATCGTGTTCACCACCCGAAAACTAATTATAGTCCGTCACCTCACATGGGAGCCTCATCACCCCTTTTGCTCTCTCCCCTCCCCCCTCCCCCTATGGTAACCACCAATCCAATCTCCGTGGCTCTGTGTGTGTTTGTCGTTGTTTTTAGCTTCTGCTTATGAGTGAGATCACACGGTGTTTGACTTTCTCCCTCTGATTTATTTCACTTCCCATAATACCCTCAAGGTCCACCCACGTTGTCACAAATGGCCGGATCTCATCATTTCTTAGGGCTGAGTAGCATTCCGTTGTGTATACATACCGCATCTTCTTTATCCATTCTTCCCTCGATGGGCACCTAGGTTGCTTCCAGGTTTTGGCTGTTGTGAATAATGCTGCAGTGAACCTAGGGGTGCACGTGTCTTTCTGCATTTGTGTTTTCAAGCTCTTTGGATGAATAGCCAGCAGTGGGCCAGCTGGATCATATATATGGTAGGTCTCTTCTTAGTTTTCTGAGGATACTCCGTACTGCTTTCCATAGTGGCTGCACCAGTCTGCACTCCCACCAGCAGTGTAGGAGAGTTCCCTTCTCTCCACATCCTCTCCAAGACTTGTCTCTTGTCTTGTTAATCAGAGCCATTCTGACCAGAGTAAGGGGACCTCTCCTTGTAGTTTCGATTTGCATTTCTCTGATCGCTAATGATGTTGAGCAGCTTTCCATAGGCCTGTTGGCCATCCGGATATCTTCTGTGGAGAAATCACTGCTCAGATCTTTTGCCCGTCTTTTGAATTGGGCTGTTGATTTTCTTTGTTGTTGAGATGTATGAGTTCTTTCTGTATTTTGGCTATTAACCCCTTATCCGGTATATGGTTTGCAAGTATCTTCTCCCAGTTGTTAGGTTGCGCTTTGGTTTTGTGGATGGTTTCCTTTGCCGTGCAGAAGATTTTTTTGACTTTGATGCAGTCCCGCTTGTTCATTTTGTATTTTGTTTCCGTTGCCCAGTCAGACACGGTACTTGAAAATGGGCTGCTAAGACTGATGTCAAAGAGCATACTGCCTATGTTTTCTTCTAGACGTTGCATGGTTTCGGGTCTGACATTCAAGTAAAAGCCGAGGAGGCTGCAGTTCCCCCGAGAGCGAGCGTAGCGGGGACCCTGCGTCCCTGTCAGCGCACCTTGCGGCTCCGCGAAGGTCCGAAGCAGCGTGTGGGCGGGGCCCCAGGAGTTCTCCCAGGAGGGTGTCCCTGTCGCTGTCCGCAGGGCACCGCCCGAGGGGGGGGCGGGGCAGCGGCCGGGGAGCGTCTGGGCGGCGGCGCGCGCAGGGAGCGCGCGGCTGCTGGGCCGCCGTCCTGGGAGGCGTCGGCGAGCCGCGCCTGCCTGCCCAGAGCCGAGCCCGGCGGAGTCCGGCCGGCCGCGCTCTGCTGCTCTCTCCCGGGCCGGGCTCGTCCGTGGACGCCGCTCCGTGTCCCCGCTGGGCACAGCAGCCCGGGCCCTCCACAGCCATGGCCGCTAGCCTGAGGAGGCCCTCCTTCAGCTCCCGCTCTTCCTGCTCGCCGGACACGGACGACCAGGGCGCCTGCGAAGATGATGCCATCTGCGAGAGGTACCTGGGGGCGTGGGCCTGGGGGCTGGTGGGAGGCGAGCGTGTCCCTGAGGAATAGGCTTGTGCGCCGAGAGGTGCCCGTCAGGTCGCGGGGCAGCTGTGCGGCGCGGGGCGCCAGGGGGTCTCTTGGTGCGCTTCACGCGTTCATGGAACGCGCGGTGTGTGCCGGGCACGGGGCCAGCCTGGGGATGCGGTGCCCGGGAGTCGGGCGCGGAAGCGGCCCCCGTGGTCTTGGCTTCTTGGAAGGACAGACGCGAAGTCGATAAGGACACTGGTCTCGATGCGTTCTGAGGAGTGCAGGTCTCCCTCTTTTAGACGATGCGTTCCGTTGGGGTTTTCATGAAGCCTGTTGTGCCCCGGAAGCTCAGGCCGGTTCAGGGGAAGCGGCCTGTCGAGGGCCACGTGACGTTTGTGTGCAGAGCCAGTGCTTCCCAAAGCCCTTGACTGTGCGGAAGTCTCCCTGTTAGGGGTGCGGTGGGGGCTGTCCGGGGAGCATTGTGAGCACAGGTACGTGTCCCACACTTGAAAGTGTGGCAAAGAAAGCGTGAGGCTCGAGGGTGCTCCGTTCGTTCCCTCCTTCCACAGAAAGTCTGGAGGGTTGACTTTGGGACAAGTCCTTCCTTTCCTCTGGTCGGTGCGTGTTCAGTGGTCTGGACACTTGGTGAGCAAGACTGACAGGGTGTTTGACGTACTGGACCTCACAGCCTAGTTGGAAAGGACAGACAGGCAGCAACTAATTACCTAGGAGATACGTAAAAGCAATTTTGTGTTGCGTGTTGAGAAATACGGCATTTACTGTTAGACTTTGTGACTTAGGCAGTGATGCTTAAGCTGAGGGCAGATGCCTAAAAGAAAAGGAGGACTTGTGCGGGAGAGCGTTGGGACAGGGCAAGGGAGGAGTGTGGCCTGTCAGAGGAGCTGAAAGAATGCCCTGGAGACTGGGGCCCGCGTAGGGACTGTAGGCTGGGGAAAACAAAACTTTTCGATTAAGGCTGGCGCTTTCTATAGGTTTTGGAGACCAAGCGTGGTGATTCGGAACGTGGACTCTGGAGCCAGACTCTGTCAAATGGGTCCTAGCTCTGCCACCGACGGGCTGTGTGAACTTGGGCAGGTTACTGCAGCATTCTGTGTGTCAGTTTCCTGATGTGTAAAATGGGGATGATTATCATACACACTCCATAGGTGAGCGTAGAGGTGAAAGGATATTTCGTATCAGGAAGTTACTTAGAGCAGTGTCTGGCCTTTAGTAGGTCTTAGTAGCGGTTGACTAAATAAACGGATAGATACATACATGAGTATTAAAGGCTTGGAGACTGTCCCTGGTGAAACGTGTGAACTGGAATGGATTACAGCCAACTTTATTTCCTTTCCAGCTTGCAGTTGCTACTGACCGCATCTGTAGCACTGTGGAATTAGAAATCATCTCTCTCAAATTGGCTGCTATTGGTAAAAGAATCTAAGGCTGTCAAAATTATCCCAGGGAAATAAAGGCCTTTTCAGTAGCATTGTAGGGTTAGGCTTATTCTCTATGTCTTGTTTATATTGGTTTGTTTAGTATTTGTTGGTAACGTCTTTTTTGTGGTTTTTTTTTTTTTTTTTTTTTTTTTTTTTTTCCCCCGCAAAGCTGCTCGGTTAAGAAAAGCAGATTAGCTGTAAAATGGTTCAGACACAAAGAAAAGTAGAGAGTCGTGTAAGCAGAGCACGCCTTTCCTTGACTCTCTGTGGAGAGCTTTTGTGATTCCAGCTCCTCTCTGCCTCAGACACGGTGCCCTCTGCGTGTCCAGTCCTGTAAACAGTGCAGGGTCTGGAACCGTGGAGAATCTAAGGCAGTATAGTCATGCTTTGCTTAAGAGTGGGGATAAGTTCTGAGGAGTGTGTCATGGTCAGGCAATCTCGAGACTGTGCAAACACCACGGAGTTCCTAAACCTAGAGGGCAGAGCCTCCTACACTCCTAGGCCGTATGGGACTAATCTTCTGGGACCCCCGTTGTTGACTGAAACGTCCCGATGTAGGGCATGACTGTACTTCCCAAGTCCAAGGGCACGGAAGTGTAGCCTGTGGGGCTTTTGCAAAGAACAGAGACGCTCAAGGCCTACTCTGGACCCACTGACTCAGAATCTACTGGGATAGTTCCCGGCTTTAAAGACCAGACATAGTCCTCATCTGGAGACATCGCATCAACGGTTTTTCACACTGGGTTTTCCCTCATCTGAAAAAACAGGCCAAGAGATCGTGAGGATGCATAATTAGTGTTTTAATACATTTGGCAGGACTCAGTGTTTTTCACGTTCTGTGATGCTGTGATCTGCATCTTCCGGGTAATGTGTTAAACCTTTAAATCTTGTCAAAAAGTCACGTCATTACCTAGAGAATCCTTCTGTGAATTCCAGGCAGATTGCCATCTTTCTGCTTCCGCCTCCTCACCTTTAAAACGGGGAGAACAACGGTAACCTACCTTTTGGATGTGAGGATTAAATGAGACAGTTGGTGCAAAGCAGTTAGCACGGGATCTGGCACAAAGTGAAGCCTTCAATAAATTATGATTATAGTAGTTTTGATTTCCCTCCAGTCGGAATATAATTTAGTTGAAGTTAGTGGCTATGTCACAGCTGTGTCTCAGGCTGGCGTCTGCCGCCCTGAGCTAAGCCATAAAAATCCCTAGAAGAACTTTTCAAAAGCCTGTTAGCCTCTTGAGGCTCCTACACTTCTTTATTTTATTTTATTTTATTTTATTTTATTGCAGTAACAGTGGATTCTAACATTATATGGCTTTCAGAGGTACGTGGTAATATATTTGGAATTCTGTGTAGGTTACATCGTGTTCACCACCCGAAAACTAATTATAGTCCGTCACCTCACATGGGAGCCTCATCACCCCTTTTGCTCTCTCCCCTCCCCCCTCCCCCTATGGTAACCACCAATCCAATCTCCGTGGCTCTGTGTGTGTTTGTCGTTGTTTTTAGCTTCTGCTTATGAGTGAGATCACACGGTGTTTGACTTTCTCCCTCTGATTTATTTCACTTCCCATAATACCCTCAAGGTCCACCCACGTTGTCACAAATGGCCGGATCTCATCATTTCTTAGGGCTGAGTAGCATTCCGTTGTGTATACATACCGCATCTTCTTTATCCATTCTTCCCTCGATGGGCACCTAGGTTGCTTCCAGGTTTTGGCTGTTGTGAATAATGCTGCAGTGAACCTAGGGGTGCACGTGTCTTTCTGCATTTGTGTTTTCAAGCTCTTTGGATGAATAGCCAGCAGTGGGCCAGCTGGATCATATATATGGTAGGTCTCTTCTTAGTTTTCTGAGGATACTCCGTACTGCTTTCCATAGTGGCTGCACCAGTCTGCACTCCCACCAGCAGTGTAGGAGAGTTCCCTTCTCTCCACATCCTCTCCAAGACTTGTCTCTTGTCTTGTTAATCAGAGCCATTCTGACCAGAGTAAGGGGACCTCTCCTTGTAGTTTCGATTTGCATTTCTCTGATCGCTAATGATGTTGAGCAGCTTTCCATAGGCCTGTTGGCCATCCGGATATCTTCTGTGGAGAAATCACTGCTCAGATCTTTTGCCCGTCTTTTGAATTGGGCTGTTGATTTTCTTTGTTGTTGAGATGTATGAGTTCTTTCTGTATTTTGGCTATTAACCCCTTATCCGGTATATGGTTTGCAAGTATCTTCTCCCAGTTGTTAGGTTGCGCTTTGGTTTTGTGGATGGTTTCCTTTGCCGTGCAGAAGATTTTTTTGACTTTGATGCAGTCCCGCTTGTTCATTTTGTATTTTGTTTCCGTTGCCCAGTCAGACACGGTACTTGAAAATGGGCTGCTAAGACTGATGTCAAAGAGCATACTGCCTATGTTTTCTTCTAGACGTTGCATGGTTTCGGGTCTGACATTCAAGTAAAAGCCGAGGAGGCTGCAGTTCCCCCGAGAGCGAGCGTAGCGGGGACCCTGCGTCCCTGTCAGCGCACCTTGCGGCTCCGCGAAGGTCCGAAGCAGCGTGTGGGCGGGGCCCCAGGAGTTCTCCCAGGAGGGTGTCCCTGTCGCTGTCCGCAGGGCACCGCCCGAGGGGGGGGCGGGGCAGCGGCCGGGGAGCGTCTGGGCGGCGGCGCGCGCAGGGAGCGCGCGGCTGCTGGGCCGCCGTCCTGGGAGGCGTCGGCGAGCCGCGCCTGCCTGCCCAGAGCCGAGCCCGGCGGAGTCCGGCCGGCCGCGCTCTGCTGCTCTCTCCCGGGCCGGGCTCGTCCGTGGACGCCGCTCCGTGTCCCCGCTGGGCACAGCAGCCCGGGCCCTCCACAGCCATGGCCGCTAGCCTGAGGAGGCCCTCCTTCAGCTCCCGCTCTTCCTGCTCGCCGGACACGGACGACCAGGGCGCCTGCGAAGATGATGCCATCTGCGAGAGGTACCTGGGGGCGTGGGCCTGGGGGCTGGTGGGAGGCGAGCGTGTCCCTGAGGAATAGGCTTGTGCGCCGAGAGGTGCCCGTCAGGTCGCGGGGCAGCTGTGCGGCGCGGGGCGCCAGGGGGTCTCTTGGTGCGCTTCACGCGTTCATGGAACGCGCGGTGTGTGCCGGGCACGGGGCCAGCCTGGGGATGCGGTGCCCGGGAGTCGGGCGCGGAAGCGGCCCCCGTGGTCTTGGCTTCTTGGAAGGACAGACGCGAAGTCGATAAGGACACTGGTCTCGATGCGTTCTGAGGAGTGCAGGTCTCCCTCTTTTAGACGATGCGTTCCGTTGGGGTTTTCATGAAGCCTGTTGTGCCCCGGAAGCTCAGGCCGGTTCAGGGGAAGCGGCCTGTCGAGGGCCACGTGACGTTTGTGTGCAGAGCCAGTGCTTCCCAAAGCCCTTGACTGTGCGGAAGTCTCCCTGTTAGGGGTGCGGTGGGGGCTGTCCGGGGAGCATTGTGAGCACAGGTACGTGTCCCACACTTGAAAGTGTGGCAAAGAAAGCGTGAGGCTCGAGGGTGCTCCGTTCGTTCCCTCCTTCCACAGAAAGTCTGGAGGGTTGACTTTGGGACAAGTCCTTCCTTTCCTCTGGTCGGTGCGTGTTCAGTGGTCTGGACACTTGGTGAGCAAGACTGACAGGGTGTTTGACGTACTGGACCTCACAGCCTAGTTGGAAAGGACAGACAGGCAGCAACTAATTACCTAGGAGATACGTAAAAGCAATTTTGTGTTGCGTGTTGAGAAATACGGCATTTACTGTTAGACTTTGTGACTTAGGCAGTGATGCTTAAGCTGAGGGCAGATGCCTAAAAGAAAAGGAGGACTTGTGCGGGAGAGCGTTGGGACAGGGCAAGGGAGGAGTGTGGCCTGTCAGAGGAGCTGAAAGAATGCCCTGGAGACTGGGGCCCGCGTAGGGACTGTAGGCTGGGGAAAACAAAACTTTTCGATTAAGGCTGGCGCTTTCTATAGGTTTTGGAGACCAAGCGTGGTGATTCGGAACGTGGACTCTGGAGCCAGACTCTGTCAAATGGGTCCTAGCTCTGCCACCGACGGGCTGTGTGAACTTGGGCAGGTTACTGCAGCATTCTGTGTGTCAGTTTCCTGATGTGTAAAATGGGGATGATTATCATACACACTCCATAGGTGAGCGTAGAGGTGAAAGGATATTTCGTATCAGGAAGTTACTTAGAGCAGTGTCTGGCCTTTAGTAGGTCTTAGTAGCGGTTGACTAAATAAACGGATAGATACATACATGAGTATTAAAGGCTTGGAGACTGTCCCTGGTGAAACGTGTGAACTGGAATGGATTACAGCCAACTTTATTTCCTTTCCAGCTTGCAGTTGCTACTGACCGCATCTGTAGCACTGTGGAATTAGAAATCATCTCTCTCAAATTGGCTGCTATTGGTAAAAGAATCTAAGGCTGTCAAAATTATCCCAGGGAAATAAAGGCCTTTTCAGTAGCATTGTAGGGTTAGGCTTATTCTCTATGTCTTGTTTATATTGGTTTGTTTAGTATTTGTTGGTAACGTCTTTTTTGTGGTTTTTTTTTTTTTTTTTTTTTTTATTTTTTTCCCCCGCAAAGCTGCTCGGTTAAGAAAAGCAGATTAGCTGTAAAATGGTTCAGACACAAAGAAAAGTAGAGAGTCGTGTAAGCAGAGCACGCCTTTCCTTGACTCTCTGTGGAGAGCTTTTGTGATTCCAGCTCCTCTCTGCCTCAGACACGGTGCCCTCTGCGTGTCCAGTCCTGTAAACAGTGCAGGGTCTGGAACCGTGGAGAATCTAAGGCAGTATAGTCATGCTTTGCTTAAGAGTGGGGATAAGTTCTGAGGAGTGTGTCATGGTCAGGCAATCTCGAGACTGTGCAAACACCACGGAGTTCCTAAACCTAGAGGGCAGAGCCTCCTACACTCCTAGGCCGTATGGGACTAATCTTCTGGGACCCCCGTTGTTGACTGAAACGTCCCGATGTAGGGCATGACTGTACTTCCCAAGTCCAAGGGCACGGAAGTGTAGCCTGTGGGGCTTTTGCAAAGAACAGAGACGCTCAAGGCCTACTCTGGACCCACTGACTCAGAATCTACTGGGATAGTTCCCGGCTTTAAAGACCAGACATAGTCCTCATCTGGAGACATCGCATCAACGGTTTTTCACACTGGGTTTTCCCTCATCTGAAAAAACAGGCCAAGAGATCGTGAGGATGCATAATTAGTGTTTTAATACATTTGGCAGGACTCAGTGTTTTTCACGTTCTGTGATGCTGTGATCTGCATCTTCCGGGTAATGTGTTAAACCTTTAAATCTTGTCAAAAAGTCACGTCATTACCTAGAGAATCCTTCTGTGAATTCCAGGCAGATTGCCATCTTTCTGCTTCCGCCTCCTCACCTTTAAAACGGGGAGAACAACGGTAACCTACCTTTTGGATGTGAGGATTAAATGAGACAGTTGGTGCAAAGCAGTTAGCACGGGATCTGGCACAAAGTGAAGCCTTCAATAAATTATGATTATAGTAGTTTTGATTTCCCTCCAGTCGGAATATAATTTAGTTGAAGTTAGTGGCTATGTCACAGCTGTGTCTCAGGCTGGCGTCTGCCGCCCTGAGCTAAGCCATAAAAATCCCTAGAAGAACTTTTCAAAAGCCTGTTAGCCTCTTGAGGCTCCTACACTTCTTTATTTTATTTTATTTTATTTTATTTTATTGCAGTAACAGTGGATTCTAACATTATATGGCTTTCAGAGGTACGTGGTAATATATTTGGAATTCTGTGTAGGTTACATCGTGTTCACCACCCGAAAACTAATTATAGTCCGTCACCTCACATGGGAGCCTCATCACCCCTTTTGCTCTCTCCCCTCCCCCCTCCCCCTATGGTAACCACCAATCCAATCTCCGTGGCTCTGTGTGTGTTTGTCGTTGTTTTTAGCTTCTGCTTATGAGTGAGATCACACGGTGTTTGACTTTCTCCCTC
The DNA here is from genome assembly GCF_041296235.1 of Equus asinus. Taxonomy (NCBI): domain Eukaryota; kingdom Metazoa; phylum Chordata; class Mammalia; order Perissodactyla; family Equidae; genus Equus; species Equus asinus. The sequence goes on from NW_027224837.1 coordinate 21,479, forward strand.
TGATTTATTTCACTTCCCATAATACCCTCAAGGTCCACCCACGTTGTCACAAATGGCCGGATCTCATCATTTCTTAGGGCTGAGTAGCATTCCGTTGTGTATACATACCGCATCTTCTTTATCCATTCTTCCCTCGATGGGCACCTAGGTTGCTTCCAGGTTTTGGCTGTTGTGAATAATGCTGCAGTGAACCTAGGGGTGCACGTGTCTTTCTGCATTTGTGTTTTCAAGCTCTTTGGATGAATAGCCAGCAGTGGGCCAGCTGGATCATATATATGGTAGGTCTCTTCTTAGTTTTCTGAGGATACTCCGTACTGCTTTCCATAGTGGCTGCACCAGTCTGCACTCCCACCAGCAGTGTAGGAGAGTTCCCTTCTCTCCACATCCTCTCCAAGACTTGTCTCTTGTCTTGTTAATCAGAGCCATTCTGACCAGAGTAAGGGGACCTCTCCTTGTAGTTTCGATTTGCATTTCTCTGATCGCTAATGATGTTGAGCAGCTTTCCATAGGCCTGTTGGCCATCCGGATATCTTCTGTGGAGAAATCACTGCTCAGATCTTTTGCCCGTCTTTTGAATTGGGCTGTTGATTTTCTTTGTTGTTGAGATGTATGAGTTCTTTCTGTATTTTGGCTATTAACCCCTTATCCGGTATATGGTTTGCAAGTATCTTCTCCCAGTTGTTAGGTTGCGCTTTGGTTTTGTGGATGGTTTCCTTTGCCGTGCAGAAGATTTTTTTGACTTTGATGCAGTCCCGCTTGTTCATTTTGTATTTTGTTTCCGTTGCCCAGTCAGACACGGTACTTGAAAATGGGCTGCTAAGACTGATGTCAAAGAGCATACTGCCTATGTTTTCTTCTAGACGTTGCATGGTTTCGGGTCTGACATTCAAGTAAAAGCCGAGGAGGCTGCAGTTCCCCCGAGAGCGAGCGTAGCGGGGACCCTGCGTCCCTGTCAGCGCACCTTGCGGCTCCGCGAAGGTCCGAAGCAGCGTGTGGGCGGGGCCCCAGGAGTTCTCCCAGGAGGGTGTCCCTGTCGCTGTCCGCAGGGCACCGCCCGAGGGGGGGGCGGGGCAGCGGCCGGGGAGCGTCTGGGCGGCGGCGCGCGCAGGGAGCGCGCGGCTGCTGGGCCGCCGTCCTGGGAGGCGTCGGCGAGCCGCGCCTGCCTGCCCAGAGCCGAGCCCGGCGGAGTCCGGCCGGCCGCGCTCTGCTGCTCTCTCCCGGGCCGGGCTCGTCCGTGGACGCCGCTCCGTGTCCCCGCTGGGCACAGCAGCCCGGGCCCTCCACAGCCATGGCCGCTAGCCTGAGGAGGCCCTCCTTCAGCTCCCGCTCTTCCTGCTCGCCGGACACGGACGACCAGGGCGCCTGCGAAGATGATGCCATCTGCGAGAGGTACCTGGGGGCGTGGGCCTGGGGGCTGGTGGGAGGCGAGCGTGTCCCTGAGGAATAGGCTTGTGCGCCGAGAGGTGCCCGTCAGGTCGCGGGGCAGCTGTGCGGCGCGGGGCGCCAGGGGGTCTCTTGGTGCGCTTCACGCGTTCATGGAACGCGCGGTGTGTGCCGGGCACGGGGCCAGCCTGGGGATGCGGTGCCCGGGAGTCGGGCGCGGAAGCGGCCCCCGTGGTCTTGGCTTCTTGGAAGGACAGACGCGAAGTCGATAAGGACACTGGTCTCGATGCGTTCTGAGGAGTGCAGGTCTCCCTCTTTTAGACGATGCGTTCCGTTGGGGTTTTCATGAAGCCTGTTGTGCCCCGGAAGCTCAGGCCGGTTCAGGGGAAGCGGCCTGTCGAGGGCCACGTGACGTTTGTGTGCAGAGCCAGTGCTTCCCAAAGCCCTTGACTGTGCGGAAGTCTCCCTGTTAGGGGTGCGGTGGGGGCTGTCCGGGGAGCATTGTGAGCACAGGTACGTGTCCCACACTTGAAAGTGTGGCAAAGAAAGCGTGAGGCTCGAGGGTGCTCCGTTCGTTCCCTCCTTCCACAGAAAGTCTGGAGGGTTGACTTTGGGACAAGTCCTTCCTTTCCTCTGGTCGGTGCGTGTTCAGTGGTCTGGACACTTGGTGAGCAAGACTGACAGGGTGTTTGACGTACTGGACCTCACAGCCTAGTTGGAAAGGACAGACAGGCAGCAACTAATTACCTAGGAGATACGTAAAAGCAATTTTGTGTTGCGTGTTGAGAAATACGGCATTTACTGTTAGACTTTGTGACTTAGGCAGTGATGCTTAAGCTGAGGGCAGATGCCTAAAAGAAAAGGAGGACTTGTGCGGGAGAGCGTTGGGACAGGGCAAGGGAGGAGTGTGGCCTGTCAGAGGAGCTGAAAGAATGCCCTGGAGACTGGGGCCCGCGTAGGGACTGTAGGCTGGGGAAAACAAAACTTTTCGATTAAGGCTGGCGCTTTCTATAGGTTTTGGAGACCAAGCGTGGTGATTCGGAACGTGGACTCTGGAGCCAGACTCTGTCAAATGGGTCCTAGCTCTGCCACCGACGGGCTGTGTGAACTTGGGCAGGTTACTGCAGCATTCTGTGTGTCAGTTTCCTGATGTGTAAAATGGGGATGATTATCATACACACTCCATAGGTGAGCGTAGAGGTGAAAGGATATTTCGTATCAGGAAGTTACTTAGAGCAGTGTCTGGCCTTTAGTAGGTCTTAGTAGCGGTTGACTAAATAAACGGATAGATACATACATGAGTATTAAAGGCTTGGAGACTGTCCCTGGTGAAACGTGTGAACTGGAATGGATTACAGCCAACTTTATTTCCTTTCCAGCTTGCAGTTGCTACTGACCGCATCTGTAGCACTGTGGAATTAGAAATCATCTCTCTCAAATTGGCTGCTATTGGTAAAAGAATCTAAGGCTGTCAAAATTATCCCAGGGAAATAAAGGCCTTTTCAGTAGCATTGTAGGGTTAGGCTTATTCTCTATGTCTTGTTTATATTGGTTTGTTTAGTATTTGTTGGTAACGTCTTTTTTGTGGTTTTTTTTTTTTTTTTTTTTTTTATTTTTTTCCCCCGCAAAGCTGCTCGGTTAAGAAAAGCAGATTAGCTGTAAAATGGTTCAGACACAAAGAAAAGTAGAGAGTCGTGTAAGCAGAGCACGCCTTTCCTTGACTCTCTGTGGAGAGCTTTTGTGATTCCAGCTCCTCTCTGCCTCAGACACGGTGCCCTCTGCGTGTCCAGTCCTGTAAACAGTGCAGGGTCTGGAACCGTGGAGAATCTAAGGCAGTATAGTCATGCTTTGCTTAAGAGTGGGGATAAGTTCTGAGGAGTGTGTCATGGTCAGGCAATCTCGAGACTGTGCAAACACCACGGAGTTCCTAAACCTAGAGGGCAGAGCCTCCTACACTCCTAGGCCGTATGGGACTAATCTTCTGGGACCCCCGTTGTTGACTGAAACGTCCCGATGTAGGGCATGACTGTACTTCCCAAGTCCAAGGGCACGGAAGTGTAGCCTGTGGGGCTTTTGCAAAGAACAGAGACGCTCAAGGCCTACTCTGGACCCACTGACTCAGAATCTACTGGGATAGTTCCCGGCTTTAAAGACCAGACATAGTCCTCATCTGGAGACATCGCATCAACGGTTTTTCACACTGGGTTTTCCCTCATCTGAAAAAACAGGCCAAGAGATCGTGAGGATGCATAATTAGTGTTTTAATACATTTGGCAGGACTCAGTGTTTTTCACGTTCTGTGATGCTGTGATCTGCATCTTCCGGGTAATGTGTTAAACCTTTAAATCTTGTCAAAAAGTCACGTCATTACCTAGAGAATCCTTCTGTGAATTCCAGGCAGATTGCCATCTTTCTGCTTCCGCCTCCTCACCTTTAAAACGGGGAGAACAACGGTAACCTACCTTTTGGATGTGAGGATTAAATGAGACAGTTGGTGCAAAGCAGTTAGCACGGGATCTGGCACAAAGTGAAGCCTTCAATAAATTATGATTATAGTAGTTTTGATTTCCCTCCAGTCGGAATATAATTTAGTTGAAGTTAGTGGCTATGTCACAGCTGTGTCTCAGGCTGGCGTCTGCCGCCCTGAGCTAAGCCATAAAAATCCCTAGAAGAACTTTTCAAAAGCCTGTTAGCCTCTTGAGGCTCCTACACTTCTTTATTTTATTTTATTTTATTTTATTTTATTGCAGTAACAGTGGATTCTAACATTATATGGCTTTCAGAGGTACGTGGTAATATATTTGGAATTCTGTGTAGGTTACATCGTGTTCACCACCCGAAAACTAATTATAGTCCGTCACCTCACATGGGAGCCTCATCACCCCTTTTGCTCTCTCCCCTCCCCCCTCCCCCTATGGTAACCACCAATCCAATCTCCGTGGCTCTGTGTGTGTTTGTCGTTGTTTTTAGCTTCTGCTTATGAGTGAGATCACACGGTGTTTGACTTTCTCCCTCTGATTTATTTCACTTCCCATAATACCCTCAAGGTCCACCCACGTTGTCACAAATGGCCGGATCTCATCATTTCTTAGGGCTGAGTAGCATTCCGTTGTGTATACATACCGCATCTTCTTTATCCATTCTTCCCTCGATGGGCACCTAGGTTGCTTCCAGGTTTTGGCTGTTGTGAATAATGCTGCAGTGAACCTAGGGGTGCACGTGTCTTTCTGCATTTGTGTTTTCAAGCTCTTTGGATGAATAGCCAGCAGTGGGCCAGCTGGATCATATATATGGTAGGTCTCTTCTTAGTTTTCTGAGGATACTCCGTACTGCTTTCCATAGTGGCTGCACCAGTCTGCACTCCCACCAGCAGTGTAGGAGAGTTCCCTTCTCTCCACATCCTCTCCAAGACTTGTCTCTTGTCTTGTTAATCAGAGCCATTCTGACCAGAGTAAGGGGACCTCTCCTTGTAGTTTCGATTTGCATTTCTCTGATCGCTAATGATGTTGAGCAGCTTTCCATAGGCCTGTTGGCCATCCGGATATCTTCTGTGGAGAAATCACTGCTCAGATCTTTTGCCCGTCTTTTGAATTGGGCTGTTGATTTTCTTTGTTGTTGAGATGTATGAGTTCTTTCTGTATTTTGGCTATTAACCCCTTATCCGGTATATGGTTTGCAAGTATCTTCTCCCAGTTGTTAGGTTGCGCTTTGGTTTTGTGGATGGTTTCCTTTGCCGTGCAGAAGATTTTTTTGACTTTGATGCAGTCCCGCTTGTTCATTTTGTATTTTGTTTCCGTTGCCCAGTCAGACACGGTACTTGAAAATGGGCTGCTAAGACTGATGTCAAAGAGCATACTGCCTATGTTTTCTTCTAGACGTTGCATGGTTTCGGGTCTGACATTCAAGTAAAAGCCGAGGAGGCTGCAGTTCCCCCGAGAGCGAGCGTAGCGGGGACCCTGCGTCCCTGTCAGCGCACCTTGCGGCTCCGCGAAGGTCCGAAGCAGCGTGTGGGCGGGGCCCCAGGAGTTCTCCCAGGAGGGTGTCCCTGTCGCTGTCCGCAGGGCACCGCCCGAGGGGGGGGCGGGGCAGCGGCCGGGGAGCGTCTGGGCGGCGGCGCGCGCAGGGAGCGCGCGGCTGCTGGGCCGCCGTCCTGGGAGGCGTCGGCGAGCCGCGCCTGCCTGCCCAGAGCCGAGCCCGGCGGAGTCCGGCCGGCCGCGCTCTGCTGCTCTCTCCCGGGCCGGGCTCGTCCGTGGACGCCGCTCCGTGTCCCCGCTGGGCACAGCAGCCCGGGCCCTCCACAGCCATGGCCGCTAGCCTGAGGAGGCCCTCCTTCAGCTCCCGCTCTTCCTGCTCGCCGGACACGGACGACCAGGGCGCCTGCGAAGATGATGCCATCTGCGAGAGGTACCTGGGGGCGTGGGCCTGGGGGCTGGTGGGAGGCGAGCGTGTCCCTGAGGAATAGGCTTGTGCGCCGAGAGGTGCCCGTCAGGTCGCGGGGCAGCTGTGCGGCGCGGGGCGCCAGGGGGTCTCTTGGTGCGCTTCACGCGTTCATGGAACGCGCGGTGTGTGCCGGGCACGGGGCCAGCCTGGGGATGCGGTGCCCGGGAGTCGGGCGCGGAAGCGGCCCCCGTGGTCTTGGCTTCTTGGAAGGACAGACGCGAAGTCGATAAGGACACTGGTCTCGATGCGTTCTGAGGAGTGCAGGTCTCCCTCTTTTAGACGATGCGTTCCGTTGGGGTTTTCATGAAGCCTGTTGTGCCCCGGAAGCTCAGGCCGGTTCAGGGGAAGCGGCCTGTCGAGGGCCACGTGACGTTTGTGTGCAGAGCCAGTGCTTCCCAAAGCCCTTGACTGTGCGGAAGTCTCCCTGTTAGGGGTGCGGTGGGGGCTGTCCGGGGAGCATTGTGAGCACAGGTACGTGTCCCACACTTGAAAGTGTGGCAAAGAAAGCGTGAGGCTCGAGGGTGCTCCGTTCGTTCCCTCCTTCCACAGAAAGTCTGGAGGGTTGACTTTGGGACAAGTCCTTCCTTTCCTCTGGTCGGTGCGTGTTCAGTGGTCTGGACACTTGGTGAGCAAGACTGACAGGGTGTTTGACGTACTGGACCTCACAGCCTAGTTGGAAAGGACAGACAGGCAGCAACTAATTACCTAGGAGATACGTAAAAGCAATTTTGTGTTGCGTGTTGAGAAATACGGCATTTACTGTTAGACTTTGTGACTTAGGCAGTGATGCTTAAGCTGAGGGCAGATGCCTAAAAGAAAAGGAGGACTTGTGCGGGAGAGCGTTGGGACAGGGCAAGGGAGGAGTGTGGCCTGTCAGAGGAGCTGAAAGAATGCCCTGGAGACTGGGGCCCGCGTAGGGACTGTAGGCTGGGGAAAACAAAACTTTTCGATTAAGGCTGGCGCTTTCTATAGGTTTTGGAGACCAAGCGTGGTGATTCGGAACGTGGACTCTGGAGCCAGACTCTGTCAAATGGGTCCTAGCTCTGCCACCGACGGGCTGTGTGAACTTGGGCAGGTTACTGCAGCATTCTGTGTGTCAGTTTCCTGATGTGTAAAATGGGGATGATTATCATACACACTCCATAGGTGAGCGTAGAGGTGAAAGGATATTTCGTATCAGGAAGTTACTTAGAGCAGTGTCTGGCCTTTAGTAGGTCTTAGTAGCGGTTGACTAAATAAACGGATAGATACATACATGAGTATTAAAGGCTTGGAGACTGTCCCTGGTGAAACGTGTGAACTGGAATGGATTACAGCCAACTTTATTTCCTTTCCAGCTTGCAGTTGCTACTGACCGCATCTGTAGCACTGTGGAATTAGAAATCATCTCTCTCAAATTGGCTGCTATTGGTAAAAGAATCTAAGGCTGTCAAAATTATCCCAGGGAAATAAAGGCCTTTTCAGTAGCATTGTAGGGTTAGGCTTATTCTCTATGTCTTGTTTATATTGGTTTGTTTAGTATTTGTTGGTAACGTCTTTTTTGTGGTTTTTTTTTTTTTTTTTTTTTTTATTTTTTTCCCCCGCAAAGCTGCTCGGTTAAGAAAAGCAGATTAGCTGTAAAATGGTTCAGACACAAAGAAAAGTAGAGAGTCGTGTAAGCAGAGCACGCCTTTCCTTGACTCTCTGTGGAGAGCTTTTGTGATTCCAGCTCCTCTCTGCCTCAGACACGGTGCCCTCTGCGTGTCCAGTCCTGTAAACAGTGCAGGGTCTGGAACCGTGGAGAATCTAAGGCAGTATAGTCATGCTTTGCTTAAGAGTGGGGATAAGTTCTGAGGAGTGTGTCATGGTCAGGCAATCTCGAGACTGTGCAAACACCACGGAGTTCCTAAACCTAGAGGGCAGAGCCTCCTACACTCCTAGGCCGTATGGGACTAATCTTCTGGGACCCCCGTTGTTGACTGAAACGTCCCGATGTAGGGCATGACTGTACTTCCCAAGTCCAAGGGCACGGAAGTGTAGCCTGTGGGGCTTTTGCAAAGAACAGAGACGCTCAAGGCCTACTCTGGACCCACTGACTCAGAATCTACTGGGATAGTTCCCGGCTTTAAAGACCAGACATAGTCCTCATCTGGAGACATCGCATCAACGGTTTTTCACACTGGGTTTTCCCTCATCTGAAAAAACAGGCCAAGAGATCGTGAGGATGCATAATTAGTGTTTTAATACATTTGGCAGGACTCAGTGTTTTTCACGTTCTGTGATGCTGTGATCTGCATCTTCCGGGTAATGTGTTAAACCTTTAAATCTTGTCAAAAAGTCACGTCATTACCTAGAGAATCCTTCTGTGAATTCCAGGCAGATTGCCATCTTTCTGCTTCCGCCTCCTCACCTTTAAAACGGGGAGAACAACGGTAACCTACCTTTTGGATGTGAGGATTAAATGAGACAGTTGGTGCAAAGCAGTTAGCACGGGATCTGGCACAAAGTGAAGCCTTCAATAAATTATGATTATAGTAGTTTTGATTTCCCTCCAGTCGGAATATAATTTAGTTGAAGTTAGTGGCTATGTCACAGCTGTGTCTCAGGCTGGCGTCTGCCGCCCTGAGCTAAGCCATAAAAATCCCTAGAAGAACTTTTCAAAAGCCTGTTAGCCTCTTGAGGCTCCTACACTTCTTTATTTTATTTTATTTTATTTTATTTTATTGCAGTAACAGTGGATTCTAACATTATATGGCTTTCAGAGGTACGTGGTAATATATTTGGAATTCTGTGTAGGTTACATCGTGTTCACCACCCGAAAACTAATTATAGTCCGTCACCTCACATGGGAGCCTCATCACCCCTTTTGCTCTCTCCCCTCCCCCCTCCCCCTATGGTAACCACCAATCCAATCTCCGTGGCTCTGTGTGTGTTTGTCGTTGTTTTTAGCTTCTGCTTATGAGTGAGATCACACGGTGTTTGACTTTCTCCCTCTGATTTATTTCACTTCCCATAATACCCTCAAGGTCCACCCACGTTGTCACAAATGGCCGGATCTCATCATTTCTTAGGGCTGAGTAGCATTCCGTTGTGTATACATACCGCATCTTCTTTATCCATTCTTCCCTCGATGGGCACCTAGGTTGCTTCCAGGTTTTGGCTGTTGTGAATAATGCTGCAGTGAACCTAGGGGTGCACGTGTCTTTCTGCATTTGTGTTTTCAAGCTCTTTGGATGAATAGCCAGCAGTGGGCCAGCTGGATCATATATATGGTAGGTCTCTTCTTAGTTTTCTGAGGATACTCCGTACTGCTTTCCATAGTGGCTGCACCAGTCTGCACTCCCACCAGCAGTGTAGGAGAGTTCCCTTCTCTCCACATCCTCTCCAAGACTTGTCTCTTGTCTTGTTAATCAGAGCCATTCTGACCAGAGTAAGGGGACCTCTCCTTGTAGTTTCGATTTGCATTTCTCTGATCGCTAATGATGTTGAGCAGCTTTCCATAGGCCTGTTGGCCATCCGGATATCTTCTGTGGAGAAATCACTGCTCAGATCTTTTGCCCGTCTTTTGAATTGGGCTGTTGATTTTCTTTGTTGTTGAGATGTATGAGTTCTTTCTGTATTTTGGCTATTAACCCCTTATCCGGTATATGGTTTGCAAGTATCTTCTCCCAGTTGTTAGGTTGCGCTTTGGTTTTGTGGATGGTTTCCTTTGCCGTGCAGAAGATTTTTTTGACTTTGATGCAGTCCCGCTTGTTCATTTTGTATTTTGTTTCCGTTGCCCAGTCAGACACGGTACTTGAAAATGGGCTGCTAAGACTGATGTCAAAGAGCATACTGCCTATGTTTTCTTCTAGACGTTGCATGGTTTCGGGTCTGACATTCAAGTAAAAGCCGAGGAGGCTGCAGTTCCCCCGAGAGCGAGCGTAGCGGGGACCCTGCGTCCCTGTCAGCGCACCTTGCGGCTCCGCGAAGGTCCGAAGCAGCGTGTGGGCGGGGCCCCAGGAGTTCTCCCAGGAGGGTGTCCCTGTCGCTGTCCGCAGGGCACCGCCCGAGGGGGGGGCGGGGCAGCGGCCGGGGAGCGTCTGGGCGGCGGCGCGCGCAGGGAGCGCGCGGCTGCTGGGCCGCCGTCCTGGGAGGCGTCGGCGAGCCGCGCCTGCCTGCCCAGAGCCGAGCCCGGCGGAGTCCGGCCGGCCGCGCTCTGCTGCTCTCTCCCGGGCCGGGCTCGTCCGTGGACGCCGCTCCGTGTCCCCGCTGGGCACAGCAGCCCGGGCCCTCCACAGCCATGGCCGCTAGCCTGAGGAGGCCCTCCTTCAGCTCCCGCTCTTCCTGCTCGCCGGACACGGACGACCAGGGCGCCTGCGAAGATGATGCCATCTGCGAGAGGTACCTGGGGGCGTGGGCCTGGGGGCTGGTGGGAGGCGAGCGTGTCCCTGAGGAATAGGCTTGTGCGCCGAGAGGTGCCCGTCAGGTCGCGGGGCAGCTGTGCGGCGCGGGGCGCCAGGGGGTCTCTTGGTGCGCTTCACGCGTTCATGGAACGCGCGGTGTGTGCCGGGCACGGGGCCAGCCTGGGGATGCGGTGCCCGGGAGTCGGGCGCGGAAGCGGCCCCCGTGGTCTTGGCTTCTTGGAAGGACAGACGCGAAGTCGATAAGGACACTGGTCTCGATGCGTTCTGAGGAGTGCAGGTCTCCCTCTTTTAGACGATGCGTTCCGTTGGGGTTTTCATGAAGCCTGTTGTGCCCCGGAAGCTCAGGCCGGTTCAGGGGAAGCGGCCTGTCGAGGGCCACGTGACGTTTGTGTGCAGAGCCAGTGCTTCCCAAAGCCCTTGACTGTGCGGAAGTCTCCCTGTTAGGGGTGCGGTGGGGGCTGTCCGGGGAGCATTGTGAGCACAGGTACGTGTCCCACACTTGAAAGTGTGGCAAAGAAAGCGTGAGGCTCGAGGGTGCTCCGTTCGTTCCCTCCTTCCACAGAAAGTCTGGAGGGTTGACTTTGGGACAAGTCCTTCCTTTCCTCTGGTCGGTGCGTGTTCAGTGGTCTGGACACTTGGTGAGCAAGACTGACAGGGTGTTTGACGTACTGGACCTCACAGCCTAGTTGGAAAGGACAGACAGGCAGCAACTAATTACCTAGGAGATACGTAAAAGCAATTTTGTGTTGCGTGTTGAGAAATACGGCATTTACTGTTAGACTTTGTGACTTAGGCAGTGATGCTTAAGCTGAGGGCAGATGCCTAAAAGAAAAGGAGGACTTGTGCGGGAGAGCGTTGGGACAGGGCAAGGGAGGAGTGTGGCCTGTCAGAGGAGCTGAAAGAATGCCCTGGAGACTGGGGCCCGCGTAGGGACTGTAGGCTGGGGAAAACAAAACTTTTCGATTAAGGCTGGCGCTTTCTATAGGTTTTGGAGACCAAGCGTGGTGATTCGGAACGTGGACTCTGGAGCCAGACTCTGTCAAATGGGTCCTAGCTCTGCCACCGACGGGCTGTGTGAACTTGGGCAGGTTACTGCAGCATTCTGTGTGTCAGTTTCCTGATGTGTAAAATGGGGATGATTATCATACACACTCCATAGGTGAGCGTAGAGGTGAAAGGATATTTCGTATCAGGAAGTTACTTAGAGCAGTGTCTGGCCTTTAGTAGGTCTTAGTAGCGGTTGACTAAATAAACGGATAGATACATACATGAGTATTAAAGGCTTGGAGACTGTCCCTGGTGAAACGTGTGAACTGGAATGGATTACAGCCAACTTTATTTCCTTTCCAGCTTGCAGTTGCTACTGACCGCATCTGTAGCACTGTGGAATTAGAAATCATCTCTCTCAAATTGGCTGCTATTGGTAAAAGAATCTAAGGCTGTCAAAATTATCCCAGGGAAATAAAGGCCTTTTCAGTAGCATTGTAGGGTTAGGCTTATTCTCTATGTCTTGTTTATATTGGTTTGTTTAGTATTTGTTGGTAACGTCTTTTTTGTGGTTTTTTTTTTTTTTTTTTTTTATTTTTTTCCCCCGCAAAGCTGCTCGGTTAAGAAAAGCAGATTAGCTGTAAAATGGTTCAGACACAAAGAAAAGTAGAGAGTCGTGTAAGCAGAGCACGCCTTTCCTTGACTCTCTGTGGAGAGCTTTTGTGATTCCAGCTCCTCTCTGCCTCAGACACGGTGCCCTCTGCGTGTCCAGTCCTGTAAACAGTGCAGGGTCTGGAACCGTGGAGAATCTAAGGCAGTATAGTCATGCTTTGCTTAAGAGTGGGGATAAGTTCTGAGGAGTGTGTCATGGTCAGGCAATCTCGAGACTGTGCAAACACCACGGAGTTCCTAAACCTAGAGGGCAGAGCCTCCTACACTCCTAGGCCGTATGGGACTAATCTTCTGGGACCCCCGTTGTTGACTGAAACGTCCCGATGTAGGGCATGACTGTACTTCCCAAGTCCAAGGGCACGGAAGTGTAGCCTGTGGGGCTTTTGCAAAGAACAGAGACGCTCAAGGCCTACTCTGGACCCACTGACTCAGAATCTACTGGGATAGTTCCCGGCTTTAAAGACCAGACATAGTCCTCATCTGGAGACATCGCATCAACGGTTTTTCACACTGGGTTTTCCCTCATCTGAAAAAACAGGCCAAGAGATCGTGAGGATGCATAATTAGTGTTTTAATACATTTGGCAGGACTCAGTGTTTTTCACGTTCTGTGATGCTGTGATCTGCATCTTCCGGGTAATGTGTTAAACCTTTAAATCTTGTCAAAAAGTCACGTCATTACCTAGAGAATCCTTCTGTGAATTCCAGGCAGATTGCCATCTTTCTGCTTCCGCCTCCTCACCTTTAAAACGGGGAGAACAACGGTAACCTACCTTTTGGATGTGAGGATTAAATGAGACAGTTGGTGCAAAGCAGTTAGCACGGGATCTGGCACAAAGTGAAGCCTTCAATAAATTATGATTATAGTAGTTTTGATTTCCCTCCAGTCGGAATATAATTTAGTTGAAGTTAGTGGCTATGTCACAGCTGTGTCTCAGGCTGGCGTCTGCCGCCCTGAGCTAAGCCATAAAAATCCCTAGAAGAACTTTTCAAAAGCCTGTTAGCCTCTTGAGGCTCCTACACTTCTTTATTTTATTTTATTTTATTTTATTTTATTGCAGTAACAGTGGATTCTAACATTATATGGCTTTCAGAGGTACGTGGTAATATATTTGGAATTCTGTGTAGGTTACATCGTGTTCACCACCCGAAAACTAATTATAGTCCGTCACCTCACATGGGAGCCTCATCACCCCTTTTGCTCTCTCCCCTCCCCCCTCCCCCTATGGTAACCACCAATCCAATCTCCGTGGCTCTGTGTGTGTTTGTCGTTGTTTTTAGCTTCTGCTTATGAGTGAGATCACACGGTGTTTGACTTTCTCCCTCTGATTTATTTCACTTCCCATAATACCCTCAAGGTCCACCCACGTTGTCACAAATGGCCGGATCTCATCATTTCTTAGGGCTGAGTAGCATTCCGTTGTGTATACATACCGCATCTTCTTTATCCATTCTTCCCTCGATGGGCACCTAGGTTGCTTCCAGGTTTTGGCTGTTGTGAATAATGCTGCAGTGAACCTAGGGGTGCACGTGTCTTTCTGCATTTGTGTTTTCAAGCTCTTTGGATGAATAGCCAGCAGTGGGCCAGCTGGATCATATATATGGTAGGTCTCTTCTTAGTTTTCTGAGGATACTCCGTACTGCTTTCCATAGTGGCTGCACCAGTCTGCACTCCCACCAGCAGTGTAGGAGAGTTCCCTTCTCTCCACATCCTCTCCAAGACTTGTCTCTTGTCTTGTTAATCAGAGCCATTCTGACCAGAGTAAGGGGACCTCTCCTTGTAGTTTCGATTTGCATTTCTCTGATCGCTAATGATGTTGAGCAGCTTTCCATAGGCCTGTTGGCCATCCGGATATCTTCTGTGGAGAAATCACTGCTCAGATCTTTTGCCCGTCTTTTGAATTGGGCTGTTGATTTTCTTTGTTGTTGAGATGTATGAGTTCTTTCTGTATTTTGGCTATTAACCCCTTATCCGGTATATGGTTTGCAAGTATCTTCTCCCAGTTGTTAGGTTGCGCTTTGGTTTTGTGGATGGTTTCCTTTGCCGTGCAGAAGATTTTTTTGACTTTGATGCAGTCCCGCTTGTTCATTTTGTATTTTGTTTCCGTTGCCCAGTCAGACACGGTACTTGAAAATGGGCTGCTAAGACTGATGTCAAAGAGCATACTGCCTATGTTTTCTTCTAGACGTTGCATGGTTTCGGGTCTGACATTCAAGTAAAAGCCGAGGAGGCTGCAGTTCCCCCGAGAGCGAGCGTAGCGGGGACCCTGCGTCCCTGTCAGCGCACCTTGCGGCTCCGCGAAGGTCCGAAGCAGCGTGTGGGCGGGGCCCCAGGAGTTCTCCCAGGAGGGTGTCCCTGTCGCTGTCCGCAGGGCACCGCCCGAGGGGGGGGCGGGGCAGCGGCCGGGGAGCGTCTGGGCGGCGGCGCGCGCAGGGAGCGCGCGGCTGCTGGGCCGCCGTCCTGGGAGGCGTCGGCGAGCCGCGCCTGCCTGCCCAGAGCCGAGCCCGGCGGAGTCCGGCCGGCCGCGCTCTGCTGCTCTCTCCCGGGCCGGGCTCGTCCGTGGACGCCGCTCCGTGTCCCCGCTGGGCACAGCAGCCCGGGCCCTCCACAGCCATGGCCGCTAGCCTGAGGAGGCCCTCCTTCAGCTCCCGCTCTTCCTGCTCGCCGGACACGGACGACCAGGGCGCCTGCGAAGATGATGCCATCTGCGAGAGGTACCTGGGGGCGTGGGCCTGGGGGCTGGTGGGAGGCGAGCGTGTCCCTGAGGAATAGGCTTGTGCGCCGAGAGGTGCCCGTCAGGTCGCGGGGCAGCTGTGCGGCGCGGGGCGCCAGGGGGTCTCTTGGTGCGCTTCACGCGTTCATGGAACGCGCGGTGTGTGCCGGGCACGGGGCCAGCCTGGGGATGCGGTGCCCGGGAGTCGGGCGCGGAAGCGGCCCCCGTGGTCTTGGCTTCTTGGAAGGACAGACGCGAAGTCGATAAGGACACTGGTCTCGATGCGTTCTGAGGAGTGCAGGTCTCCCTCTTTTAGACGATGCGTTCCGTTGGGGTTTTCATGAAGCCTGTTGTGCCCCGGAAGCTCAGGCCGGTTCAGGGGAAGCGGCCTGTCGAGGGCCACGTGACGTTTGTGTGCAGAGCCAGTGCTTCCCAAAGCCCTTGACTGTGCGGAAGTCTCCCTGTTAGGGGTGCGGTGGGGGCTGTCCGGGGAGCATTGTGAGCACAGGTACGTGTCCCACACTTGAAAGTGTGGCAAAGAAAGCGTGAGGCTCGAGGGTGCTCCGTTCGTTCCCTCCTTCCACAGAAAGTCTGGAGGGTTGACTTTGGGACAAGTCCTTCCTTTCCTCTGGTCGGTGCGTGTTCAGTGGTCTGGACACTTGGTGAGCAAGACTGACAGGGTGTTTGACGTACTGGACCTCACAGCCTAGTTGGAAAGGACAGACAGGCAGCAACTAATTACCTAGGAGATACGTAAAAGCAATTTTGTGTTGCGTGTTGAGAAATACGGCATTTACTGTTAGACTTTGTGACTTAGGCAGTGATGCTTAAGCTGAGGGCAGATGCCTAAAAGAAAAGGAGGACTTGTGCGGGAGAGCGTTGGGACAGGGCAAGGGAGGAGTGTGGCCTGTCAGAGGAGCTGAAAGAATGCCCTGGAGACTGGGGCCCGCGTAGGGACTGTAGGCTGGGGAAAACAAAACTTTTCGATTAAGGCTGGCGCTTTCTATAGGTTTTGGAGACCAAGCGTGGTGATTCGGAACGTGGACTCTGGAGCCAGACTCTGTCAAATGGGTCCTAGCTCTGCCACCGACGGGCTGTGTGAACTTGGGCAGGTTACTGCAGCATTCTGTGTGTCAGTTTCCTGATGTGTAAAATGGGGATGATTATCATACACACTCCATAGGTGAGCGTAGAGGTGAAAGGATATTTCGTATCAGGAAGTTACTTAGAGCAGTGTCTGGCCTTTAGTAGGTCTTAGTAGCGGTTGACTAAATAAACGGATAGATACATACATGAGTATTAAAGGCTTGGAGACTGTCCCTGGTGAAACGTGTGAACTGGAATGGATTACAGCCAACTTTATTTCCTTTCCAGCTTGCAGTTGCTACTGACCGCATCTGTAGCACTGTGGAATTAGAAATCATCTCTCTCAAATTGGCTGCTATTGGTAAAAGAATCTAAGGCTGTCAAAATTATCCCAGGGAAATAAAGGCCTTTTCAGTAGCATTGTAGGGTTAGGCTTATTCTCTATGTCTTGTTTATATTGGTTTGTTTAGTATTTGTTGGTAACGTCTTTTTTGTGGTTTTTTTTTTTTTTTTTTTTTTTTATTTTTTTCCCCCGCAAAGCTGCTCGGTTAAGAAAAGCAGATTAGCTGTAAAATGGTTCAGACACAAAGAAAAGTAGAGAGTCGTGTAAGCAGAGCACGCCTTTCCTTGACTCTCTGTGGAGAGCTTTTGTGATTCCAGCTCCTCTCTGCCTCAGACACGGTGCCCTCTGCGTGTCCAGTCCTGTAAACAGTGCAGGGTCTGGAACCGTGGAGAATCTAAGGCAGTATAGTCATGCTTTGCTTAAGAGTGGGGATAAGTTCTGAGGAGTGTGTCATGGTCAGGCAATCTCGAGACTGTGCAAACACCACGGAGTTCCTAAACCTAGAGGGCAGAGCCTCCTACACTCCTAGGCCGTATGGGACTAATCTTCTGGGACCCCCGTTGTTGACTGAAACGTCCCGATGTAGGGCATGACTGTACTTCCCAAGTCCAAGGGCACGGAAGTGTAGCCTGTGGGGCTTTTGCAAAGAACAGAGACGCTCAAGGCCTACTCTGGACCCACTGACTCAGAATCTACTGGGATAGTTCCCGGCTTTAAAGACCAGACATAGTCCTCATCTGGAGACATCGCATCAACGGTTTTTCACACTGGGTTTTCCCTCATCTGAAAAAACAGGCCAAGAGATCGTGAGGATGCATAATTAGTGTTTTAATACATTTGGCAGGACTCAGTGTTTTTCACGTTCTGTGATGCTGTGATCTGCATCTTCCGGGTAATGTGTTAAACCTTTAAATCTTGTCAAAAAGTCACGTCATTACCTAGAGAATCCTTCTGTGAATTCCAGGCAGATTGCCATCTTTCTGCTTCCGCCTCCTCACCTTTAAACGGGGAGAACAACGGTAACCTACCTTTTGGATGTGAGGATTAAATGAGACAGTTGGTGCAAAGCAGTTAGCACGGGATCTGGCACAAAGTGAAGCCTTCAATAAATTATGATTATAGTAGTTTTGATTTCCCTCCAGTCGGAATATAATTTAGTTGAAGTTAGTGGCTATGTCACAGCTGTGTCTCAGGCTGGCGTCTGCCGCCCTGAGCTAAGCCATAAAAATCCCTAGAAGAACTTTTCAAAAGCCTGTTAGCCTCTTGAGGCTCCTACACTTCTTTATTTTATTTTATTTTATTTTATTTTATTGCAGTAACAGTGGATTCTAACATTATATGGCTTTCAGAGGTACGTGGTAATATATTTGGAATTCTGTGTAGGTTACATCGTGTTCACCACCCGAAAACTAATTATAGTCCGTCACCTCACATGGGAGCCTCATCACCCCTTTTGCTCTCTCCCCTCCCCCCTCCCCCTATGGTAACCACCAATCCAATCTCCGTGGCTCTGTGTGTGTTTGTCGTTGTTTTTAGCTTCTGCTTATGAGTGAGATCACACGGTGTTTGACTTTCTCCCTCTGATTTATTTCACTTCCCATAATACCCTCAAGGTCCACCCACGTTGTCACAAATGGCCGGATCTCATCATTTCTTAGGGCTGAGTAGCATTCCGTTGTGTATACATACCGCATCTTCTTTATCCATTCTTCCCTCGATGGGCACCTAGGTTGCTTCCAGGTTTTGGCTGTTGTGAATAATGCTGCAGTGAACCTAGGGGTGCACGTGTCTTTCTGCATTTGTGTTTTCAAGCTCTTTGGATGAATAGCCAGCAGTGGGCCAGCTGGATCATATATATGGTAGGTCTCTTCTTAGTTTTCTGAGGATACTCCGTACTGCTTTCCATAGTGGCTGCACCAGTCTGCACTCCCACCAGCAGTGTAGGAGAGTTCCCTTCTCTCCACATCCTCTCCAAGACTTGTCTCTTGTCTTGTTAATCAGAGCCATTCTGACCAGAGTAAGGGGACCTCTCCTTGTAGTTTCGATTTGCATTTCTCTGATCGCTAATGATGTTGAGCAGCTTTCCATAGGCCTGTTGGCCATCCGGATATCTTCTGTGGAGAAATCACTGCTCAGATCTTTTGCCCGTCTTTTGAATTGGGCTGTTGATTTTCTTTGTTGTTGAGATGTATGAGTTCTTTCTGTATTTTGGCTATTAACCCCTTATCCGGTATATGGTTTGCAAGTATCTTCTCCCAGTTGTTAGGTTGCGCTTTGGTTTTGTGGATGGTTTCCTTTGCCGTGCAGAAGATTTTTTTGACTTTGATGCAGTCCCGCTTGTTCATTTTGTATTTTGTTTCCGTTGCCCAGTCAGACACGGTACTTGAAAATGGGCTGCTAAGACTGATGTCAAAGAGCATACTGCCTATGTTTTCTTCTAGACGTTGCATGGTTTCGGGTCTGACATTCAAGTAAAAGCCGAGGAGGCTGCAGTTCCCCGAGAGCGAGCGTAGCGGGGACCCTGCGTCCCTGTCAGCGCACCTTGCGGCTCCGCGAAGGTCCGAAGCAGCGTGTGGGCGGGGCCCCAGGAGTTCTCCCAGGAGGGTGTCCCTGTCGCTGTCCGCAGGGCACCGCCCGAGGGGGGGGCGGGGCAGCGGCCGGGGAGCGTCTGGGCGGCGGCGCGCGCAGGGAGCGCGCGGCTGCTGGGCCGCCGTCCTGGGAGGCGTCGGCGAGCCGCGCCTGCCTGCCCAGAGCCGAGCCCGGCGGAGTCCGGCCGGCCGCGCTCTGCTGCTCTCTCCCGGGCCGGGCTCGTCCGTGGACGCCGCTCCGTGTCCCCGCTGGGCACAGCAGCCCGGGCCCTCCACAGCCATGGCCGCTAGCCTGAGGAGGCCCTCCTTCAGCTCCCGCTCTTCCTGCTCGCCGGACACGGACGACCAGGGCGCCTGCGAAGATGATGCCATCTGCGAGAGGTACCTGGGGGCGTGGGCCTGGGGGCTGGTGGGAGGCGAGCGTGTCCCTGAGGAATAGGCTTGTGCGCCGAGAGGTGCCCGTCAGGTCGCGGGGCAGCTGTGCGGCGCGGGGCGCCAGGGGGTCTCTTGGTGCGCTTCACGCGTTCATGGAACGCGCGGTGTGTGCCGGGCACGGGGCCAGCCTGGGGATGCGGTGCCCGGGAGTCGGGCGCGGAAGCGGCCCCCGTGGTCTTGGCTTCTTGGAAGGACAGACGCGAAGTCGATAAGGACACTGGTCTCGATGCGTTCTGAGGAGTGCAGGTCTCCCTCTTTTAGACGATGCGTTCCGTTGGGGTTTTCATGAAGCCTGTTGTGCCCCGGAAGCTCAGGCCGGTTCAGGGGAAGCGGCCTGTCGAGGGCCACGTGACGTTTGTGTGCAGAGCCAGTGCTTCCAAAGCCCTTGACTGTGCGGAAGTCTCCCTGTTAGGGGTGCGGTGGGGGCTGTCCGGGGAGCATTGTGAGCACAGGTACGTGTCCCACACTTGAAAGTGTGGCAAAGAAAGCGTGAGGCTCGAGGGTGCTCCGTTCGTTCCCTCCTTCCACAGAAAGTCTGGAGGGTTGACTTTGGGACAAGTCCTTCCTTTCCTCTGGTCGGTGCGTGTTCAGTGGTCTGGACACTTGGTGAGCAAGACTGACAGGGTGTTTGACGTACTGGACCTCACAGCCTAGTTGGAAAGGACAGACAGGCAGCAACTAATTACCTAGGAGATACGTAAAAGCAATTTTGTGTTGCGTGTTGAGAAATACGGCATTTACTGTTAGACTTTGTGACTTAGGCAGTGATGCTTAAGCTGAGGGCAGATGCCTAAAAGAAAAGGAGGACTTGTGCGGGAGAGCGTTGGGACAGGGCAAGGGAGGAGTGTGGCCTGTCAGAGGAGCTGAAAGAATGCCCTGGAGACTGGGGCCCGCGTAGGGACTGTAGGCTGGGGAAAACAAAACTTTTCGATTAAGGCTGGCGCTTTCTATAGGTTTTGGAGACCAAGCGTGGTGATTCGGAACGTGGACTCTGGAGCCAGACTCTGTCAAATGGGTCCTAGCTCTGCCACCGACGGGCTGTGTGAACTTGGGCAGGTTACTGCAGCATTCTGTGTGTCAGTTTCCTGATGTGTAAAATGGGGATGATTATCATACACACTCCATAGGTGAGCGTAGAGGTGAAAGGATATTTCGTATCAGAAGTTACTTAGAGCAGTGTCTGGCCTTTAGTAGGTCTTAGTAGCGGTTGACTAAATAAACGGATAGATACATACATGAGTATTAAAGGCTTGGAGACTGTCCCTGGTGAAACGTGTGAACTGGAATGGATTACAGCCAACTTTATTTCCTTTCCAGCTTGCAGTTGCTACTGACCGCATCTGTAGCACTGTGGAATTAGAAATCATCTCTCTCAAATTGGCTGCTATTGGTAAAAGAATCTAAGGCTGTCAAAATTATCCCAGGGAAATAAAGGCCTTTTCAGTAGCATTGTAGGGTTAGGCTTATTCTCTATGTCTTGTTTATATTGGTTTGTTTAGTATTTGTTGGTAACGTCTTTTTTGTGGTTTTTTTTTTTTTTTTTTTTTTTTATTTTTTTCCCCCGCAAAGCTGCTCGGTTAAGAAAAGCAGATTAGCTGTAAAATGGTTCAGACACAAAGAAAAGTAGAGAGTCGTGTAAGCAGAGCACGCCTTTCCTTGACTCTCTGTGGAGAGCTTTTGTGATTCCAGCTCCTCTCTGCCTCAGACACGGTGCCCTCTGCGTGTCCAGTCCTGTAAACAGTGCAGGGTCTGGAACCGTGGAGAATCTAAGGCAGTATAGTCATGCTTTGCTTAAGAGTGGGGATAAGTTCTGAGGAGTGTGTCATGGTCAGGCAATCTCGAGACTGTGCAAACACCACGGAGTTCCTAAACCTAGAGGGCAGAGCCTCCTACACTCCTAGGCCGTATGGGACTAATCTTCTGGGACCCCCGTTGTTGACTGAAACGTCCCGATGTAGGGCATGACTGTACTTCCCAAGTCCAAGGGCACGGAAGTGTAGCCTGTGGGGCTTTTGCAAAGAACAGAGACGCTCAAGGCCTACTCTGGACCCACTGACTCAGAATCTACTGGGATAGTTCCCGGCTTTAAAGACCAGACATAGTCCTCATCTGGAGACATCGCATCAACGGTTTTTCACACTGGGTTTTC
>NW_027224838.1:0-29988 GCF_041296235.1 Equus asinus
AACCACAGTTGACCACTGTGGAGAGAGTGTCAGAAAACGCCATATGTCAGAAAGGCCCCTTTGACTCTCAGCCAGTGCCCTCCATTGCTCTAGACGATGGAAGGCACAAAGCACTGCCTCCATCCTTCAATGGGAGACACGCCATAACTGTCTTGCCTCCAGCCCTTTACGAAGCTGACAAACAACTCGCTTGCCACAGTCCTGTTACAGCAGACCGGAACTTCTCATACAAAGGCAGCTCCAGTGGCATTTCTTCCCAGCCCTTAACTCGCCGCTTTAGAACTTCGCTTCTGCCGCCGTTCCACCTTGCCAACCAGCTCAGACAAAATGCCTACATCTTCCCCTTAAGCAACAGGGCTGAGTCCCACATGATTGTGCCACCATGTGTTTAGCAGGTGAGAGACAATACGCTTTTCACCAACCACAGTTGACCCTGGTGGAGAGAGTGTCAGAAAACGCCTATGTCAGAAAGGCCCTTTGCTCTCAGCCGTGCCCTCCATTGCTCTAGACGTGGAAGGCACAAAGCACTGCCTCCATCCTTCAATGGGAGACACGCCATAAACTGTCTTGCCTCCAGCCTTTACGAAGCTGACAAACAACTCGCTTGCCACAGTCCTGTTACAGCAGACCGGGAACTTCTCATACAAAGGCAGCTCCAGTGGCATTTCTTCCCAGCCCTTAACTCGCCCGCTTTAGAACTTCCGCTTCTGCCGCCGTTCCACCTTGCCAAACCCAGCTCAGACAAAATGCCTACATCTTCCCTTAAGCAACTGGCTGAGTCCCACATGATTGTGCCACCATGTGTTTAGCAGGAGAGAGACAATACGCTTTTCACCAACCACAGTTGACACTGGTGGAGAGAGTGTCAGAAAACGCCTATGTCAGAAAGGCCCCTTTGCTCTCAGCCGTGCCCTCCATTGCTCTAGACGTGGAAGGCACAAAGCACTGCCTCCATCCTTCAATGGGAGACACGCCATAAACTGTCTGCCTCCAGCCCTTTACGAAGCTGACAAACAACCGCGTGCCACAGTCCTGTTACAGCAGACCGGGAACTTCTCATACAAAGGCAGCTCCAGTGGCATTTCTTCCCAGCCCTTAACTCGCGCTTTAGAACTTCCGCTTCTGCCGCCGTTCCACCTTGCCAACCCAGCTCAGACAAAATGCCTACATCTTCCCTTAAGCAACTGGGCTGAGTCCCACATGATTGTGCCACCATGTGTTTAGCAGGAGAGAGACAATACGCTTTTCACCAACCACAGTTGACCACTGGTGGAGAGAGTGTCAGAAAACGCCTATGTCAGAAAGGCCCTTTGCTCTCAGCCGTGCCCTCCATTGCTCTAGACGTGGAAGGCACAAAGCACTGCCTCCATCCTTCAATGGGAGACACGCCATAAACTGTCTTGCCTCCAGCCCTTTACGAAGCTGACAAACAACTCGCTTGCCACAGTCCTGTTACAGCAGACCGGGAACTTCTCATACAAAGGCAGCTCCAGTGGCATTTCTTCCCAGCCCTTAACTCGCCGCTTTAGAACTTCCGCTTCTGCCGCCGTTCCACCTTGCCAACCCAGCTCAGACAAAATGCCTACATCTTCCCCTTAAGCAACTGGGCTGAGTCCCACATGATTGTGCCACCATGTGTTTAGCAGGAGAGAGACAATACGCTTTTCACCAACCACAGTTGACCACTGGTGGAGAGAGTGTCAGAAAACGCCTATGTCAGAAAGGCCCCCTTTGCTCTCAGCCGTGCCCTCCATTGCTCTAGACGTGGAAGGCACAAAGCACTGCCTCCATCCTTCAATGGGAGACACGCCATAAACTGTCTTGCCTCCAGCCCTTTACGAAGCTGACAAACAACTCGCTTGCCACAGTCCTGTTACAGCAGACCGGGAACTTCTCATACAAAGGCAGCTCCAGTGGCATTTCTTCCCAGCCCTTAACTCGCCGCTTTAGAACTTCCGCTTCTGCCGCCGTTCCACCTTGCCAACCCAGCTCAGACAAAATGCCTACATCTTCCCTTAAGCAACTGGGCTGAGTCCCACATGATTGTGCCACCATGTGTTTAGCAGGAGAGAGACAATACGCTTTTCACCAACCACAGTTGACCACTGGTGGAGAGAGTGTCAGAAAACGCCTATGTCAGAAAGGCCCCTTTGCTCTCAGCCGTGCCCTCCATTGCTCTAGACGTGGAAGGCACAAAGCACTGCCTCCATCCTTCAATGGGAGACACGCCATAAACTGTCTTGCCTCCAGCCCTTTACGAAGCTGACAAACAACTCGCTTGCCACAGTCCTGTTACAGCAGACCGGGAACTTCTCATACAAAGGCAGCTCCAGTGGCATTTCTTCCCAGCCCTTAACTCGCCGCTTTAGAACTTCCGCTTCTGCCGCCGTTCCACCTTGCCAACCCAGCTCAGACAAAATGCCTACATCTTCCCTTTAAGCAACTGGGCTGAGTCCCACATGATTGTGCCACCATGTGTTTAGCAGGAGAGAGACAATACGCTTTTCACCAACCACAGTTGACCACTGGTGGAGAGAGTGTCAGAAAACGCCTATGTCAGAAAGGCCCCTTTGCTCTCAGCCGTGCCCTCCATTGCTCTAGACGTGGAAGGCACAAAGCACTGCCTCCATCCTTCAATGGGAGACACGCCATAAACTGTCTTGCCTCCAGCCCTTTACGAAGCTGACAAACAACTCGCTTGCCACAGTCCTGTTACAGCAGACCGGGAACTTCTCATACAAAGGCAGCTCCAGTGGCATTTCTTCCCAGCCCTTAACTCGCCGCTTTAGAACTTCCGCTTCTGCCGCCGTTCCACCTTGCCAACCCAGCTCAGACAAAATGCCTACATCTTCCCCTTAAGCAACTGGGCTGAGTCCCACATGATTGTGCCACCATGTGTTTAGCAGGAGAGAGACAATACGCTTTTCACCAACCACAGTTGACCACTGGTGGAGAGAGTGTCAGAAAACGCCTATGTCAGAAAGGCCCCTTTGCTCTCAGCCGTGCCCTCCATTGCTCTAGACGTGGAAGGCACAAAGCACTGCCTCCATCCTTCAATGGGAGACACGCCATAAACTGTCTTGCCTCCAGCCCTTTACGAAGCTGACAAACAACTCGCTTGCCACAGTCCTGTTACAGCAGACCGGGAACTTCTCATACAAAGGCAGCTCCAGTGGCATTTCTTCCCAGCCCTTAACTCGCCGCTTTAGAACTTCCGCTTCTGCCGCCGTTCCACCTTGCCAACCCAGCTCAGACAAAATGCCTACATCTTCCCTTAAGCAACTGGGCTGAGTCCCACATGATTGTGCCACCATGTGTTTAGCAGGAGAGAGACAATACGCTTTTCACCAACCACAGTTGACCACTGGTGGAGAGAGTGTCAGAAAACGCCTATGTCAGAAAGGCCCCTTTGCTCTCAGCCGTGCCCTCCATTGCTCTAGACGTGGAAGGCACAAAGCACTGCCTCCATCCTTCAATGGGAGACACGCCATAAACTGTCTTGCCTCCAGCCCTTTACGAAGCTGACAAACAACTCGCTTGCCACAGTCCTGTTACAGCAGACCGGGAACTTCTCATACAAAGGCAGCTCCAGTGGCATTTCTTCCCAGCCCTTAACTCGCCGCTTTAGAACTTCCGCTTCTGCCGCCGTTCCACCTTGCCAACCCAGCTCAGACAAAATGCCTACATCTTCCCCTTAAGCAACTGGGCTGAGTCCCACATGATTGTGCCACCATGTGTTTAGCAGGAGAGAGACAATACGCTTTTCACCAACCACAGTTGACCACTGGTGGAGAGAGTGTCAGAAAACGCCTATGTCAGAAAGGCCCCTTTGCTCTCAGCCGTGCCCTCCATTGCTCTAGACGTGGAAGGCACAAAGCACTGCCTCCATCCTTCAATGGGAGACACGCCATAAACTGTCTTGCCTCCAGCCCTTTACGAAGCTGACAAACAACTCGCTTGCCACAGTCCTGTTACAGCAGACCGGGAACTTCTCATACAAAGGCAGCTCCAGTGGCATTTCTTCCCAGCCCTTAACTCGCCGCTTTAGAACTTCCGCTTCTGCCGCCGTTCCACCTTGCCAACCCAGCTCAGACAAAATGCCTACATCTTCCCCTTAAGCAACTGGGCTGAGTCCCACATGATTGTGCCACCATGTGTTTAGCAGGAGAGAGACAATACGCTTTTCACCAACCACAGTTGACCACTGGTGGAGAGAGTGTCAGAAAACGCCTATGTCAGAAAGGCCCCTTTGCTCTCAGCCGTGCCCTCCATTGCTCTAGACGTGGAAGGGCAAAAGCACTGCCTCCATCCTTCAATGGGAGACACGCCATAAACTGTCTTGCCTCCAGCCCTTTACGAAGCTGACAAACAACTCGCTTGCCACAGTCCTGTTACAGCAGACCGGGAACTTCTCATACAAAGGCAGCTCCAGTGGCATTTCTTCCCAGCCCTTAACTCGCCGCTTTAGAACTTCCGCTTCTGCCGCCGTTCCACCTTGCCAACCCAGCTCAGACAAAATGCCTACATCTTCCCCTTAAGCAACTGGGCTGAGTCCCACATGATTGTGCCACCATGTGTTTAGCAGGAGAGAGACAATACGCTTTTCACCAACCACAGTTGACCACTGGTGGAGAGAGTGTCAGAAAACGCCTATGTCAGAAAGGCCCCTTTGCTCTCAGCCGTGCCCTCCATTGCTCTAGACGTGGAAGGCACAAAGCACTGCCTCCATCCTTCAATGGGAGACACGCCATAAACTGTCTTGCCTCCAGCCCTTTACGAAGCTGACAAACAACTCGCTTGCCACAGTCCTGTTACAGCAGACCGGGAACTTCTCATACAAAGGCAGCTCCAGTGGCATTTCTTCCCAGCCCTTAACTCGCCGCTTTAGAACTTCCGCTTCTGCCGCCGTTCCACCTTGCCAACCCAGCTCAGACAAAATGCCTACATCTTCCCCTTAAGCAACTGGGCTGAGTCCCACATGATTGTGCCACCATGTGTTTAGCAGGAGAGAGACAATACGCTTTTCACCAACCACAGTTGACCACTGGTGGAGAGAGTGTCAGAAAACGCCTATGTCAGAAAGGCCCCTTTGCTCTCAGCCGTGCCCTCCATTGCTCTAGACGTGGAAGGCACAAAGCACTGCCTCCATCCTTCAATGGGAGACACGCCATAAACTGTCTTGCCTCCAGCCCTTTACGAAGCTGACAAACAACTCGCTTGCCACAGTCCTGTTACAGCAGACCGGGAACTTCTCATACAAAGGCAGCTCCAGTGGCATTTCTTCCCAGCCCTTAACTCGCCGCTTTAGAACTTCCGCTTCTGCCGCCGTTCCACCTTGCCAACCCAGCTCAGACAAAATGCCTACATCTTCCCCTTAAGCAACTGGGCTGAGTCCCACATGATTGTGCCACCATGTGTTTAGCAGGAGAGAGACAATACGCTTTTCACCAACCACAGTTGACCACTGGTGGAGAGAGTGTCAGAAAACGCCTATGTCAGAAAGGCCCCTTTGCTCTCAGCCGTGCCCTCCATTGCTCTAGACGTGGAAGGCACAAAGCACTGCCTCCATCCTTCAATGGGAGACACGCCATAAACTGTCTTGCCTCCAGCCCTTTACGAAGCTGACAAACAACTCGCTTGCCACAGTCCTGTTACAGCAGACCGGGAACTTCTCATACAAAGGCAGCTCCAGTGGCATTTCTTCCCAGCCCTTAACTCGCCGCTTTAGAACTTCCGCTTCTGCCGCCGTTCCACCTTGCCAACCCAGCTCAGACAAAATGCCTACATCTTCCCCTTAAGCAACTGGGCTGAGTCCCACATGATTGTGCCACCATGTGTTTAGCAGGAGAGAGACAATACGCTTTTCACCAACCACAGTTGACCACTGGTGGAGAGAGTGTCAGAAAACGCCTATGTCAGAAAGGCCCCTTTGCTCTCAGCCGTGCCCTCCATTGCTCTAGACGTGGAAGGCACAAAGCACTGCCTCCATCCTTCAATGGGAGACACGCCATAAACTGTCTTGCCTCCAGCCCTTTACGAAGCTGACAAACAACTCGCTTGCCACAGTCCTGTTACAGCAGACCGGGAACTTCTCATACAAAGGCAGCTCCAGTGGCATTTCTTCCCAGCCCTTAACTCGCCGCTTTAGAACTTCCGCTTCTGCCGCCGTTCCACCTTGCCAACCCAGCTCAGACAAAATGCCTACATCTTCCCCTTAAGCAACTGGGCTGAGTCCCACATGATTGTGCCACCATGTGTTTAGCAGGAGAGAGACAATACGCTTTTCACCAACCACAGTTGACCACTGGTGGAGAGAGTGTCAGAAAACGCCTATGTCAGAAAGGCCCCTTTGCTCTCAGCCGTGCCCTCCATTGCTCTAGACGTGGAAGGCACAAAGCACTGCCTCCATCCTTCAATGGGAGACACGCCATAAACTGTCTTGCCTCCAGCCCTTTACGAAGCTGACAAACAACTCGCTTGCCACAGTCCTGTTACAGCAGACCGGGAACTTCTCATACAAAGGCAGCTCCAGTGGCATTTCTTCCCAGCCCTTAACTCGCCGCTTTAGAACTTCCGCTTCTGCCGCCGTTCCACCTTGCCAACCCAGCTCAGACAAAATGCCTACATCTTCCCCTTAAGCAACTGGGCTGAGTCCCACATGATTGTGCCACCATGTGTTTAGCAGGAGAGAGACAATACGCTTTTCACCAACCACAGTTGACCACTGGTGGAGAGAGTGTCAGAAAACGCCTATGTCAGAAAGGCCCCTTTGCTCTCAGCCGTGCCCTCCATTGCTCTAGACGTGGAAGGCACAAAGCACTGCCTCCATCCTTCAATGGGAGACACGCCATAAACTGTCTTGCCTCCAGCCCTTTACGAAGCTGACAAACAACTCGCTTGCCACAGTCCTGTTACAGCAGACCGGGAACTTCTCATACAAAGGCAGCTCCAGTGGCATTTCTTCCCAGCCCTTAACTCGCCGCTTTAGAACTTCCGCTTCTGCCGCCGTTCCACCTTGCCAACCCAGCTCAGACAAAATGCCTACATCTTCCCCTTAAGCAACTGGGCTGAGTCCCACATGATTGTGCCACCATGTGTTTAGCAGGAGAGAGACAATACGCTTTTCACCAACCACAGTTGACCACTGGTGGAGAGAGTGTCAGAAAACGCCTATGTCAGAAAGGCCCCTTTGCTCTCAGCCGTGCCCTCCATTGCTCTAGACGTGGAAGGCACAAAGCACTGCCTCCATCCTTCAATGGGAGACACGCCATAAACTGTCTTGCCTCCAGCCCTTTACGAAGCTGACAAACAACTCGCTTGCCACAGTCCTGTTACAGCAGACCGGGAACTTCTCATACAAAGGCAGCTCCAGTGGCATTTCTTCCCAGCCCTTAACTCGCCGCTTTAGAACTTCCGCTTCTGCCGCCGTTCCACCTTGCCAACCCAGCTCAGACAAAATGCCTACATCTTCCCCTTAAGCAACTGGGCTGAGTCCCACATGATTGTGCCACCATGTGTTTAGCAGGAGAGAGACAATACGCTTTTCACCAACCACAGTTGACCACTGGTGGAGAGAGTGTCAGAAAACGCCTATGTCAGAAAGGCCCCTTTGCTCTCAGCCGTGCCCTCCATTGCTCTAGACGTGGAAGGCACAAAGCACTGCCTCCATCCTTCAATGGGAGACACGCCATAAACTGTCTTGCCTCCAGCCCTTTACGAAGCTGACAAACAACTCGCTTGCCACAGTCCTGTTACAGCAGACCGGGAACTTCTCATACAAAGGCAGCTCCAGTGGCATTTCTTCCCAGCCCTTAACTCGCCGCTTTAGAACTTCCGCTTCTGCCGCCGTTCCACCTTGCCAACCCAGCTCAGACAAAATGCCTACATCTTCCCCTTAAGCAACTGGGCTGAGTCCCACATGATTGTGCCACCATGTGTTTAGCAGGAGAGAGACAATACGCTTTTCACCAACCACAGTTGACCACTGGTGGAGAGAGTGTCAGAAAACGCCTATGTCAGAAAGGCCCCTTTGCTCTCAGCCGTGCCCTCCATTGCTCTAGACGTGGAAGGCACAAAGCACTGCCTCCATCCTTCAATGGGAGACACGCCATAAACTGTCTTGCCTCCAGCCCTTTACGAAGCTGACAAACAACTCGCTTGCCACAGTCCTGTTACAGCAGACCGGGAACTTCTCATACAAAGGCAGCTCCAGTGGCATTTCTTCCCAGCCCTTAACTCGCCGCTTTAGAACTTCCGCTTCTGCCGCCGTTCCACCTTGCCAACCCAGCTCAGACAAAATGCCTACATCTTCCCCTTAAGCAACTGGGCTGAGTCCCACATGATTGTGCCACCATGTGTTTAGCAGGAGAGAGACAATACGCTTTTCACCAACCACAGTTGACCACTGGTGGAGAGAGTGTCAGAAAACGCCTATGTCAGAAAGGCCCCTTTGCTCTCAGCCGTGCCCTCCATTGCTCTAGACGTGGAAGGCACAAAGCACTGCCTCCATCCTTCAATGGGAGACACGCCATAAACTGTCTTGCCTCCAGCCCTTTACGAAGCTGACAAACAACTCGCTTGCCACAGTCCTGTTACAGCAGACCGGGAACTTCTCATACAAAGGCAGCTCCAGTGGCATTTCTTCCCAGCCCTTAACTCGCCGCTTTAGAACTTCCGCTTCTGCCGCCGTTCCACCTTGCCAACCCAGCTCAGACAAAATGCCTACATCTTCCCCTTAAGCAACTGGGCTGAGTCCCACATGATTGTGCCACCATGTGTTTAGCAGGAGAGAGACAATACGCTTTTCACCAACCACAGTTGACCACTGGTGGAGAGAGTGTCAGAAAACGCCTATGTCAGAAAGGCCCCTTTGCTCTCAGCCGTGCCCTCCATTGCTCTAGACGTGGAAGGCACAAAGCACTGCCTCCATCCTTCAATGGGAGACACGCCATAAACTGTCTTGCCTCCAGCCCTTTACGAAGCTGACAAACAACTCGCTTGCCACAGTCCTGTTACAGCAGACCGGGAACTTCTCATACAAAGGCAGCTCCAGTGGCATTTCTTCCCAGCCCTTAACTCGCCGCTTTAGAACTTCCGCTTCTGCCGCCGTTCCACCTTGCCAACCCAGCTCAGACAAAATGCCTACATCTTCCCCTTAAGCAACTGGGCTGAGTCCCACATGATTGTGCCACCATGTGTTTAGCAGGAGAGAGACAATACGCTTTTCACCAACCACAGTTGACCACTGGTGGAGAGAGTGTCAGAAAACGCCTATGTCAGAAAGGCCCCTTTGCTCTCAGCCGTGCCCTCCATTGCTCTAGACGTGGAAGGCACAAAGCACTGCCTCCATCCTTCAATGGGAGACACGCCATAAACTGTCTTGCCTCCAGCCCTTTACGAAGCTGACAAACAACTCGCTTGCCACAGTCCTGTTACAGCAGACCGGGAACTTCTCATACAAAGGCAGCTCCAGTGGCATTTCTTCCCAGCCCTTAACTCGCCGCTTTAGAACTTCCGCTTCTGCCGCCGTTCCACCTTGCCAACCCAGCTCAGACAAAATGCCTACATCTTCCCCTTAAGCAACTGGGCTGAGTCCCACATGATTGTGCCACCATGTGTTTAGCAGGAGAGAGACAATACGCTTTTCACCAACCACAGTTGACCACTGGTGGAGAGAGTGTCAGAAAACGCCTATGTCAGAAAGGCCCCTTTGCTCTCAGCCGTGCCCTCCATTGCTCTAGACGTGGAAGGCACAAAGCACTGCCTCCATCCTTCAATGGGAGACACGCCATAAACTGTCTTGCCTCCAGCCCTTTACGAAGCTGACAAACAACTCGCTTGCCACAGTCCTGTTACAGCAGACCGGGAACTTCTCATACAAAGGCAGCTCCAGTGGCATTTCTTCCCAGCCCTTAACTCGCCGCTTTAGAACTTCCGCTTCTGCCGCCGTTCCACCTTGCCAACCCAGCTCAGACAAAATGCCTACATCTTCCCCTTAAGCAACTGGGCTGAGTCCCACATGATTGTGCCACCATGTGTTTAGCAGGAGAGAGACAATACGCTTTTCACCAACCACAGTTGACCACTGGTGGAGAGAGTGTCAGAAAACGCCTATGTCAGAAAGGCCCCTTTGCTCTCAGCCGTGCCCTCCATTGCTCTAGACGTGGAAGGCACAAAGCACTGCCTCCATCCTTCAATGGGAGACACGCCATAAACTGTCTTGCCTCCAGCCCTTTACGAAGCTGACAAACAACTCGCTTGCCACAGTCCTGTTACAGCAGACCGGGAACTTCTCATACAAAGGCAGCTCCAGTGGCATTTCTTCCCAGCCCTTAACTCGCCGCTTTAGAACTTCCGCTTCTGCCGCCGTTCCACCTTGCCAACCCAGCTCAGACAAAATGCCTACATCTTCCCCTTAAGCAACTGGGCTGAGTCCCACATGATTGTGCCACCATGTGTTTAGCAGGAGAGAGACAATACGCTTTTCACCAACCACAGTTGACCACTGGTGGAGAGAGTGTCAGAAAACGCCTATGTCAGAAAGGCCCCTTTGCTCTCAGCCGTGCCCTCCATTGCTCTAGACGTGGAAGGCACAAAGCACTGCCTCCATCCTTCAATGGGAGACACGCCATAAACTGTCTTGCCTCCAGCCCTTTACGAAGCTGACAAACAACTCGCTTGCCACAGTCCTGTTACAGCAGACCGGGAACTTCTCATACAAAGGCAGCTCCAGTGGCATTTCTTCCCAGCCCTTAACTCGCCGCTTTAGAACTTCCGCTTCTGCCGCCGTTCCACCTTGCCAACCCAGCTCAGACAAAATGCCTACATCTTCCCCTTAAGCAACTGGGCTGAGTCCCACATGATTGTGCCACCATGTGTTTAGCAGGAGAGAGACAATACGCTTTTCACCAACCACAGTTGACCACTGGTGGAGAGAGTGTCAGAAAACGCCTATGTCAGAAAGGCCCCTTTGCTCTCAGCCGTGCCCTCCATTGCTCTAGACGTGGAAGGCACAAAGCACTGCCTCCATCCTTCAATGGGAGACACGCCATAAACTGTCTTGCCTCCAGCCCTTTACGAAGCTGACAAACAACTCGCTTGCCACAGTCCTGTTACAGCAGACCGGGAACTTCTCATACAAAGGCAGCTCCAGTGGCATTTCTTCCCAGCCCTTAACTCGCCGCTTTAGAACTTCCGCTTCTGCCGCCGTTCCACCTTGCCAACCCAGCTCAGACAAAATGCCTACATCTTCCCCTTAAGCAACTGGGCTGAGTCCCACATGATTGTGCCACCATGTGTTTAGCAGGAGAGAGACAATACGCTTTTCACCAACCACAGTTGACCACTGGTGGAGAGAGTGTCAGAAAACGCCTATGTCAGAAAGGCCCCTTTGCTCTCAGCCGTGCCCTCCATTGCTCTAGACGTGGAAGGCACAAAGCACTGCCTCCATCCTTCAATGGGAGACACGCCATAAACTGTCTTGCCTCCAGCCCTTTACGAAGCTGACAAACAACTCGCTTGCCACAGTCCTGTTACAGCAGACCGGGAACTTCTCATACAAAGGCAGCTCCAGTGGCATTTCTTCCCAGCCCTTAACTCGCCGCTTTAGAACTTCCGCTTCTGCCGCCGTTCCACCTTGCCAACCCAGCTCAGACAAAATGCCTACATCTTCCCCTTAAGCAACTGGGCTGAGTCCCACATGATTGTGCCACCATGTGTTTAGCAGGAGAGAGACAATACGCTTTTCACCAACCACAGTTGACCACTGGTGGAGAGAGTGTCAGAAAACGCCTATGTCAGAAAGGCCCCTTTGCTCTCAGCCGTGCCCTCCATTGCTCTAGACGTGGAAGGCACAAAGCACTGCCTCCATCCTTCAATGGGAGACACGCCATAAACTGTCTTGCCTCCAGCCCTTTACGAAGCTGACAAACAACTCGCTTGCCACAGTCCTGTTACAGCAGACCGGGAACTTCTCATACAAAGGCAGCTCCAGTGGCATTTCTTCCCAGCCCTTAACTCGCCGCTTTAGAACTTCCGCTTCTGCCGCCGTTCCACCTTGCCAACCCAGCTCAGACAAAATGCCTACATCTTCCCCTTAAGCAACTGGGCTGAGTCCCACATGATTGTGCCACCATGTGTTTAGCAGGAGAGAGACAATACGCTTTTCACCAACCACAGTTGACCACTGGTGGAGAGAGTGTCAGAAAACGCCTATGTCAGAAAGGCCCCTTTGCTCTCAGCCGTGCCCTCCATTGCTCTAGACGTGGAAGGCACAAAGCACTGCCTCCATCCTTCAATGGGAGACACGCCATAAACTGTCTTGCCTCCAGCCCTTTACGAAGCTGACAAACAACTCGCTTGCCACAGTCCTGTTACAGCAGACCGGGAACTTCTCATACAAAGGCAGCTCCAGTGGCATTTCTTCCCAGCCCTTAACTCGCCGCTTTAGAACTTCCGCTTCTGCCGCCGTTCCACCTTGCCAACCCAGCTCAGACAAAATGCCTACATCTTCCCCTTAAGCAACTGGGCTGAGTCCCACATGATTGTGCCACCATGTGTTTAGCAGGAGAGAGACAATACGCTTTTCACCAACCACAGTTGACCACTGGTGGAGAGAGTGTCAGAAAACGCCTATGTCAGAAAGGCCCCTTTGCTCTCAGCCGTGCCCTCCATTGCTCTAGACGTGGAAGGCACAAAGCACTGCCTCCATCCTTCAATGGGAGACACGCCATAAACTGTCTTGCCTCCAGCCCTTTACGAAGCTGACAAACAACTCGCTTGCCACAGTCCTGTTACAGCAGACCGGGAACTTCTCATACAAAGGCAGCTCCAGTGGCATTTCTTCCCAGCCCTTAACTCGCCGCTTTAGAACTTCCGCTTCTGCCGCCGTTCCACCTTGCCAACCCAGCTCAGACAAAATGCCTACATCTTCCCCTTAAGCAACTGGGCTGAGTCCCACATGATTGTGCCACCATGTGTTTAGCAGGAGAGAGACAATACGCTTTTCACCAACCACAGTTGACCACTGGTGGAGAGAGTGTCAGAAAACGCCTATGTCAGAAAGGCCCCTTTGCTCTCAGCCGTGCCCTCCATTGCTCTAGACGTGGAAGGCACAAAGCACTGCCTCCATCCTTCAATGGGAGACACGCCATAAACTGTCTTGCCTCCAGCCCTTTACGAAGCTGACAAACAACTCGCTTGCCACAGTCCTGTTACAGCAGACCGGGAACTTCTCATACAAAGGCAGCTCCAGTGGCATTTCTTCCCAGCCCTTAACTCGCCGCTTTAGAACTTCCGCTTCTGCCGCCGTTCCACCTTGCCAACCCAGCTCAGACAAAATGCCTACATCTTCCCCTTAAGCAACTGGGCTGAGTCCCACATGATTGTGCCACCATGTGTTTAGCAGGAGAGAGACAATACGCTTTTCACCAACCACAGTTGACCACTGGTGGAGAGAGTGTCAGAAAACGCCTATGTCAGAAAGGCCCCTTTGCTCTCAGCCGTGCCCTCCATTGCTCTAGACGTGGAAGGCACAAAGCACTGCCTCCATCCTTCAATGGGAGACACGCCATAAACTGTCTTGCCTCCAGCCCTTTACGAAGCTGACAAACAACTCGCTTGCCACAGTCCTGTTACAGCAGACCGGGAACTTCTCATACAAAGGCAGCTCCAGTGGCATTTCTTCCCAGCCCTTAACTCGCCGCTTTAGAACTTCCGCTTCTGCCGCCGTTCCACCTTGCCAACCCAGCTCAGACAAAATGCCTACATCTTCCCCTTAAGCAACTGGGCTGAGTCCCACATGATTGTGCCACCATGTGTTTAGCAGGAGAGAGACAATACGCTTTTCACCAACCACAGTTGACCACTGGTGGAGAGAGTGTCAGAAAACGCCTATGTCAGAAAGGCCCCTTTGCTCTCAGCCGTGCCCTCCATTGCTCTAGACGTGGAAGGCACAAAGCACTGCCTCCATCCTTCAATGGGAGACACGCCATAAACTGTCTTGCCTCCAGCCCTTTACGAAGCTGACAAACAACTCGCTTGCCACAGTCCTGTTACAGCAGACCGGGAACTTCTCATACAAAGGCAGCTCCAGTGGCATTTCTTCCCAGCCCTTAACTCGCCGCTTTAGAACTTCCGCTTCTGCCGCCGTTCCACCTTGCCAACCCAGCTCAGACAAAATGCCTACATCTTCCCCTTAAGCAACTGGGCTGAGTCCCACATGATTGTGCCACCATGTGTTTAGCAGGAGAGAGACAATACGCTTTTCACCAACCACAGTTGACCACTGGTGGAGAGAGTGTCAGAAAACGCCTATGTCAGAAAGGCCCCTTTGCTCTCAGCCGTGCCCTCCATTGCTCTAGACGTGGAAGGCACAAAGCACTGCCTCCATCCTTCAATGGGAGACACGCCATAAACTGTCTTGCCTCCAGCCCTTTACGAAGCTGACAAACAACTCGCTTGCCACAGTCCTGTTACAGCAGACCGGGAACTTCTCATACAAAGGCAGCTCCAGTGGCATTTCTTCCCAGCCCTTAACTCGCCGCTTTAGAACTTCCGCTTCTGCCGCCGTTCCACCTTGCCAACCCAGCTCAGACAAAATGCCTACATCTTCCCCTTAAGCAACTGGGCTGAGTCCCACATGATTGTGCCACCATGTGTTTAGCAGGAGAGAGACAATACGCTTTTCACCAACCACAGTTGACCACTGGTGGAGAGAGTGTCAGAAAACGCCTATGTCAGAAAGGCCCCTTTGCTCTCAGCCGTGCCCTCCATTGCTCTAGACGTGGAAGGCACAAAGCACTGCCTCCATCCTTCAATGGGAGACACGCCATAAACTGTCTTGCCTCCAGCCCTTTACGAAGCTGACAAACAACTCGCTTGCCACAGTCCTGTTACAGCAGACCGGGAACTTCTCATACAAAGGCAGCTCCAGTGGCATTTCTTCCCAGCCCTTAACTCGCCGCTTTAGAACTTCCGCTTCTGCCGCCGTTCCACCTTGCCAACCCAGCTCAGACAAAATGCCTACATCTTCCCCTTAAGCAACTGGGCTGAGTCCCACATGATTGTGCCACCATGTGTTTAGCAGGAGAGAGACAATACGCTTTTCACCAACCACAGTTGACCACTGGTGGAGAGAGTGTCAGAAAACGCCTATGTCAGAAAGGCCCCTTTGCTCTCAGCCGTGCCCTCCATTGCTCTAGACGTGGAAGGCACAAAGCACTGCCTCCATCCTTCAATGGGAGACACGCCATAAACTGTCTTGCCTCCAGCCCTTTACGAAGCTGACAAACAACTCGCTTGCCACAGTCCTGTTACAGCAGACCGGGAACTTCTCATACAAAGGCAGCTCCAGTGGCATTTCTTCCCAGCCCTTAACTCGCCGCTTTAGAACTTCCGCTTCTGCCGCCGTTCCACCTTGCCAACCCAGCTCAGACAAAATGCCTACATCTTCCCCTTAAGCAACTGGGCTGAGTCCCACATGATTGTGCCACCATGTGTTTAGCAGGAGAGAGACAATACGCTTTTCACCAACCACAGTTGACCACTGGTGGAGAGAGTGTCAGAAAACGCCTATGTCAGAAAGGCCCCTTTGCTCTCAGCCGTGCCCTCCATTGCTCTAGACGTGGAAGGCACAAAGCACTGCCTCCATCCTTCAATGGGAGACACGCCATAAACTGTCTTGCCTCCAGCCCTTTACGAAGCTGACAAACAACTCGCTTGCCACAGTCCTGTTACAGCAGACCGGGAACTTCTCATACAAAGGCAGCTCCAGTGGCATTTCTTCCCAGCCCTTAACTCGCCGCTTTAGAACTTCCGCTTCTGCCGCCGTTCCACCTTGCCAACCCAGCTCAGACAAAATGCCTACATCTTCCCCTTAAGCAACTGGGCTGAGTCCCACATGATTGTGCCACCATGTGTTTAGCAGGAGAGAGACAATACGCTTTTCACCAACCACAGTTGACCACTGGTGGAGAGAGTGTCAGAAAACGCCTATGTCAGAAAGGCCCCTTTGCTCTCAGCCGTGCCCTCCATTGCTCTAGACGTGGAAGGCACAAAGCACTGCCTCCATCCTTCAATGGGAGACACGCCATAAACTGTCTTGCCTCCAGCCCTTTACGAAGCTGACAAACAACTCGCTTGCCACAGTCCTGTTACAGCAGACCGGGAACTTCTCATACAAAGGCAGCTCCAGTGGCATTTCTTCCCAGCCCTTAACTCGCCGCTTTAGAACTTCCGCTTCTGCCGCCGTTCCACCTTGCCAACCCAGCTCAGACAAAATGCCTACATCTTCCCCTTAAGCAACTGGGCTGAGTCCCACATGATTGTGCCACCATGTGTTTAGCAGGAGAGAGACAATACGCTTTTCACCAACCACAGTTGACCACTGGTGGAGAGAGTGTCAGAAAACGCCTATGTCAGAAAGGCCCCTTTGCTCTCAGCCGTGCCCTCCATTGCTCTAGACGTGGAAGGCACAAAGCACTGCCTCCATCCTTCAATGGGAGACACGCCATAAACTGTCTTGCCTCCAGCCCTTTACGAAGCTGACAAACAACTCGCTTGCCACAGTCCTGTTACAGCAGACCGGGAACTTCTCATACAAAGGCAGCTCCAGTGGCATTTCTTCCCAGCCCTTAACTCGCCGCTTTAGAACTTCCGCTTCTGCCGCCGTTCCACCTTGCCAACCCAGCTCAGACAAAATGCCTACATCTTCCCCTTAAGCAACTGGGCTGAGTCCCACATGATTGTGCCACCATGTGTTTAGCAGGAGAGAGACAATACGCTTTTCACCAACCACAGTTGACCACTGGTGGAGAGAGTGTCAGAAAACGCCTATGTCAGAAAGGCCCCTTT
Source organism: Equus asinus (assembly GCF_041296235.1). Classification (NCBI taxonomy): domain Eukaryota; kingdom Metazoa; phylum Chordata; class Mammalia; order Perissodactyla; family Equidae; genus Equus; species Equus asinus. The sequence continues at coordinate 16,852 of NW_027224838.1, forward strand.
GCTCTCAGCCGTGCCCTCCATTGCTCTAGACGTGGAAGGCACAAAGCACTGCCTCCATCCTTCAATGGGAGACACGCCATAAACTGTCTTGCCTCCAGCCCTTTACGAAGCTGACAAACAACTCGCTTGCCACAGTCCTGTTACAGCAGACCGGGAACTTCTCATACAAAGGCAGCTCCAGTGGCATTTCTTCCCAGCCCTTAACTCGCCGCTTTAGAACTTCCGCTTCTGCCGCCGTTCCACCTTGCCAACCCAGCTCAGACAAAATGCCTACATCTTCCCCTTAAGCAACTGGGCTGAGTCCCACATGATTGTGCCACCATGTGTTTAGCAGGAGAGAGACAATACGCTTTTCACCAACCACAGTTGACCACTGGTGGAGAGAGTGTCAGAAAACGCCTATGTCAGAAAGGCCCCTTTGCTCTCAGCCGTGCCCTCCATTGCTCTAGACGTGGAAGGCACAAAGCACTGCCTCCATCCTTCAATGGGAGACACGCCATAAACTGTCTTGCCTCCAGCCCTTTACGAAGCTGACAAACAACTCGCTTGCCACAGTCCTGTTACAGCAGACCGGGAACTTCTCATACAAAGGCAGCTCCAGTGGCATTTCTTCCCAGCCCTTAACTCGCCGCTTTAGAACTTCCGCTTCTGCCGCCGTTCCACCTTGCCAACCCAGCTCAGACAAAATGCCTACATCTTCCCCTTAAGCAACTGGGCTGAGTCCCACATGATTGTGCCACCATGTGTTTAGCAGGAGAGAGACAATACGCTTTTCACCAACCACAGTTGACCACTGGTGGAGAGAGTGTCAGAAAACGCCTATGTCAGAAAGGCCCCTTTGCTCTCAGCCGTGCCCTCCATTGCTCTAGACGTGGAAGGCACAAAGCACTGCCTCCATCCTTCAATGGGAGACACGCCATAAACTGTCTTGCCTCCAGCCCTTTACGAAGCTGACAAACAACTCGCTTGCCACAGTCCTGTTACAGCAGACCGGGAACTTCTCATACAAAGGCAGCTCCAGTGGCATTTCTTCCCAGCCCTTAACTCGCCGCTTTAGAACTTCCGCTTCTGCCGCCGTTCCACCTTGCCAACCCAGCTCAGACAAAATGCCTACATCTTCCCCTTAAGCAACTGGGCTGAGTCCCACATGATTGTGCCACCATGTGTTTAGCAGGAGAGAGACAATACGCTTTTCACCAACCACAGTTGACCACTGGTGGAGAGAGTGTCAGAAAACGCCTATGTCAGAAAGGCCCCTTTGCTCTCAGCCGTGCCCTCCATTGCTCTAGACGTGGAAGGCACAAAGCACTGCCTCCATCCTTCAATGGGAGACACGCCATAAACTGTCTTGCCTCCAGCCCTTTACGAAGCTGACAAACAACTCGCTTGCCACAGTCCTGTTACAGCAGACCGGGAACTTCTCATACAAAGGCAGCTCCAGTGGCATTTCTTCCCAGCCCTTAACTCGCCGCTTTAGAACTTCCGCTTCTGCCGCCGTTCCACCTTGCCAACCCAGCTCAGACAAAATGCCTACATCTTCCCCTTAAGCAACTGGGCTGAGTCCCACATGATTGTGCCACCATGTGTTTAGCAGGAGAGAGACAATACGCTTTTCACCAACCACAGTTGACCACTGGTGGAGAGAGTGTCAGAAAACGCCTATGTCAGAAAGGCCCCTTTGCTCTCAGCCGTGCCCTCCATTGCTCTAGACGTGGAAGGCACAAAGCACTGCCTCCATCCTTCAATGGGAGACACGCCATAAACTGTCTTGCCTCCAGCCCTTTACGAAGCTGACAAACAACTCGCTTGCCACAGTCCTGTTACAGCAGACCGGGAACTTCTCATACAAAGGCAGCTCCAGTGGCATTTCTTCCCAGCCCTTAACTCGCCGCTTTAGAACTTCCGCTTCTGCCGCCGTTCCACCTTGCCAACCCAGCTCAGACAAAATGCCTACATCTTCCCCTTAAGCAACTGGGCTGAGTCCCACATGATTGTGCCACCATGTGTTTAGCAGGAGAGAGACAATACGCTTTTCACCAACCACAGTTGACCACTGGTGGAGAGAGTGTCAGAAAACGCCTATGTCAGAAAGGCCCCTTTGCTCTCAGCCGTGCCCTCCATTGCTCTAGACGTGGAAGGCACAAAGCACTGCCTCCATCCTTCAATGGGAGACACGCCATAAACTGTCTTGCCTCCAGCCCTTTACGAAGCTGACAAACAACTCGCTTGCCACAGTCCTGTTACAGCAGACCGGGAACTTCTCATACAAAGGCAGCTCCAGTGGCATTTCTTCCCAGCCCTTAACTCGCCGCTTTAGAACTTCCGCTTCTGCCGCCGTTCCACCTTGCCAACCCAGCTCAGACAAAATGCCTACATCTTCCCCTTAAGCAACTGGGCTGAGTCCCACATGATTGTGCCACCATGTGTTTAGCAGGAGAGAGACAATACGCTTTTCACCAACCACAGTTGACCACTGGTGGAGAGAGTGTCAGAAAACGCCTATGTCAGAAAGGCCCCTTTGCTCTCAGCCGTGCCCTCCATTGCTCTAGACGTGGAAGGCACAAAGCACTGCCTCCATCCTTCAATGGGAGACACGCCATAAACTGTCTTGCCTCCAGCCCTTTACGAAGCTGACAAACAACTCGCTTGCCACAGTCCTGTTACAGCAGACCGGGAACTTCTCATACAAAGGCAGCTCCAGTGGCATTTCTTCCCAGCCCTTAACTCGCCGCTTTAGAACTTCCGCTTCTGCCGCCGTTCCACCTTGCCAACCCAGCTCAGACAAAATGCCTACATCTTCCCCTTAAGCAACTGGGCTGAGTCCCACATGATTGTGCCACCATGTGTTTAGCAGGAGAGAGACAATACGCTTTTCACCAACCACAGTTGACCACTGGTGGAGAGAGTGTCAGAAAACGCCTATGTCAGAAAGGCCCCTTTGCTCTCAGCCGTGCCCTCCATTGCTCTAGACGTGGAAGGCACAAAGCACTGCCTCCATCCTTCAATGGGAGACACGCCATAAACTGTCTTGCCTCCAGCCCTTTACGAAGCTGACAAACAACTCGCTTGCCACAGTCCTGTTACAGCAGACCGGGAACTTCTCATACAAAGGCAGCTCCAGTGGCATTTCTTCCCAGCCCTTAACTCGCCGCTTTAGAACTTCCGCTTCTGCCGCCGTTCCACCTTGCCAACCCAGCTCAGACAAAATGCCTACATCTTCCCCTTAAGCAACTGGGCTGAGTCCCACATGATTGTGCCACCATGTGTTTAGCAGGAGAGAGACAATACGCTTTTCACCAACCACAGTTGACCACTGGTGGAGAGAGTGTCAGAAAACGCCTATGTCAGAAAGGCCCCTTTGCTCTCAGCCGTGCCCTCCATTGCTCTAGACGTGGAAGGCACAAAGCACTGCCTCCATCCTTCAATGGGAGACACGCCATAAACTGTCTTGCCTCCAGCCCTTTACGAAGCTGACAAACAACTCGCTTGCCACAGTCCTGTTACAGCAGACCGGGAACTTCTCATACAAAGGCAGCTCCAGTGGCATTTCTTCCCAGCCCTTAACTCGCCGCTTTAGAACTTCCGCTTCTGCCGCCGTTCCACCTTGCCAACCCAGCTCAGACAAAATGCCTACATCTTCCCCTTAAGCAACTGGGCTGAGTCCCACATGATTGTGCCACCATGTGTTTAGCAGGAGAGAGACAATACGCTTTTCACCAACCACAGTTGACCACTGGTGGAGAGAGTGTCAGAAAACGCCTATGTCAGAAAGGCCCCTTTGCTCTCAGCCGTGCCCTCCATTGCTCTAGACGTGGAAGGCACAAAGCACTGCCTCCATCCTTCAATGGGAGACACGCCATAAACTGTCTTGCCTCCAGCCCTTTACGAAGCTGACAAACAACTCGCTTGCCACAGTCCTGTTACAGCAGACCGGGAACTTCTCATACAAAGGCAGCTCCAGTGGCATTTCTTCCCAGCCCTTAACTCGCCGCTTTAGAACTTCCGCTTCTGCCGCCGTTCCACCTTGCCAACCCAGCTCAGACAAAATGCCTACATCTTCCCCTTAAGCAACTGGGCTGAGTCCCACATGATTGTGCCACCATGTGTTTAGCAGGAGAGAGACAATACGCTTTTCACCAACCACAGTTGACCACTGGTGGAGAGAGTGTCAGAAAACGCCTATGTCAGAAAGGCCCCTTTGCTCTCAGCCGTGCCCTCCATTGCTCTAGACGTGGAAGGCACAAAGCACTGCCTCCATCCTTCAATGGGAGACACGCCATAAACTGTCTTGCCTCCAGCCCTTTACGAAGCTGACAAACAACTCGCTTGCCACAGTCCTGTTACAGCAGACCGGGAACTTCTCATACAAAGGCAGCTCCAGTGGCATTTCTTCCCAGCCCTTAACTCGCCGCTTTAGAACTTCCGCTTCTGCCGCCGTTCCACCTTGCCAACCCAGCTCAGACAAAATGCCTACATCTTCCCCTTAAGCAACTGGGCTGAGTCCCACATGATTGTGCCACCATGTGTTTAGCAGGAGAGAGACAATACGCTTTTCACCAACCACAGTTGACCACTGGTGGAGAGAGTGTCAGAAAACGCCTATGTCAGAAAGGCCCCTTTGCTCTCAGCCGTGCCCTCCATTGCTCTAGACGTGGAAGGCACAAAGCACTGCCTCCATCCTTCAATGGGAGACACGCCATAAACTGTCTTGCCTCCAGCCCTTTACGAAGCTGACAAACAACTCGCTTGCCACAGTCCTGTTACAGCAGACCGGGAACTTCTCATACAAAGGCAGCTCCAGTGGCATTTCTTCCCAGCCCTTAACTCGCCGCTTTAGAACTTCCGCTTCTGCCGCCGTTCCACCTTGCCAACCCAGCTCAGACAAAATGCCTACATCTTCCCCTTAAGCAACTGGGCTGAGTCCCACATGATTGTGCCACCATGTGTTTAGCAGGAGAGAGACAATACGCTTTTCACCAACCACAGTTGACCACTGGTGGAGAGAGTGTCAGAAAACGCCTATGTCAGAAAGGCCCCTTTGCTCTCAGCCGTGCCCTCCATTGCTCTAGACGTGGAAGGCACAAAGCACTGCCTCCATCCTTCAATGGGAGACACGCCATAAACTGTCTTGCCTCCAGCCCTTTACGAAGCTGACAAACAACTCGCTTGCCACAGTCCTGTTACAGCAGACCGGGAACTTCTCATACAAAGGCAGCTCCAGTGGCATTTCTTCCCAGCCCTTAACTCGCCGCTTTAGAACTTCCGCTTCTGCCGCCGTTCCACCTTGCCAACCCAGCTCAGACAAAATGCCTACATCTTCCCCTTAAGCAACTGGGCTGAGTCCCACATGATTGTGCCACCATGTGTTTAGCAGGAGAGAGACAATACGCTTTTCACCAACCACAGTTGACCACTGGTGGAGAGAGTGTCAGAAAACGCCTATGTCAGAAAGGCCCCTTTGCTCTCAGCCGTGCCCTCCATTGCTCTAGACGTGGAAGGCACAAAGCACTGCCTCCATCCTTCAATGGGAGACACGCCATAAACTGTCTTGCCTCCAGCCCTTTACGAAGCTGACAAACAACTCGCTTGCCACAGTCCTGTTACAGCAGACCGGGAACTTCTCATACAAAGGCAGCTCCAGTGGCATTTCTTCCCAGCCCTTAACTCGCCGCTTTAGAACTTCCGCTTCTGCCGCCGTTCCACCTTGCCAACCCAGCTCAGACAAAATGCCTACATCTTCCCCTTAAGCAACTGGGCTGAGTCCCACATGATTGTGCCACCATGTGTTTAGCAGGAGAGAGACAATACGCTTTTCACCAACCACAGTTGACCACTGGTGGAGAGAGTGTCAGAAAACGCCTATGTCAGAAAGGCCCCTTTGCTCTCAGCCGTGCCCTCCATTGCTCTAGACGTGGAAGGCACAAAGCACTGCCTCCATCCTTCAATGGGAGACACGCCATAAACTGTCTTGCCTCCAGCCCTTTACGAAGCTGACAAACAACTCGCTTGCCACAGTCCTGTTACAGCAGACCGGGAACTTCTCATACAAAGGCAGCTCCAGTGGCATTTCTTCCCAGCCCTTAACTCGCCGCTTTAGAACTTCCGCTTCTGCCGCCGTTCCACCTTGCCAACCCAGCTCAGACAAAATGCCTACATCTTCCCCTTAAGCAACTGGGCTGAGTCCCACATGATTGTGCCACCATGTGTTTAGCAGGAGAGAGACAATACGCTTTTCACCAACCACAGTTGACCACTGGTGGAGAGAGTGTCAGAAAACGCCTATGTCAGAAAGGCCCCTTTGCTCTCAGCCGTGCCCTCCATTGCTCTAGACGTGGAAGGCACAAAGCACTGCCTCCATCCTTCAATGGGAGACACGCCATAAACTGTCTTGCCTCCAGCCCTTTACGAAGCTGACAAACAACTCGCTTGCCACAGTCCTGTTACAGCAGACCGGGAACTTCTCATACAAAGGCAGCTCCAGTGGCATTTCTTCCCAGCCCTTAACTCGCCGCTTTAGAACTTCCGCTTCTGCCGCCGTTCCACCTTGCCAACCCAGCTCAGACAAAATGCCTACATCTTCCCCTTAAGCAACTGGGCTGAGTCCCACATGATTGTGCCACCATGTGTTTAGCAGGAGAGAGACAATACGCTTTTCACCAACCACAGTTGACCACTGGTGGAGAGAGTGTCAGAAAACGCCTATGTCAGAAAGGCCCCTTTGCTCTCAGCCGTGCCCTCCATTGCTCTAGACGTGGAAGGCACAAAGCACTGCCTCCATCCTTCAATGGGAGACACGCCATAAACTGTCTTGCCTCCAGCCCTTTACGAAGCTGACAAACAACTCGCTTGCCACAGTCCTGTTACAGCAGACCGGGAACTTCTCATACAAAGGCAGCTCCAGTGGCATTTCTTCCCAGCCCTTAACTCGCCGCTTTAGAACTTCCGCTTCTGCCGCCGTTCCACCTTGCCAACCCAGCTCAGACAAAATGCCTACATCTTCCCCTTAAGCAACTGGGCTGAGTCCCACATGATTGTGCCACCATGTGTTTAGCAGGAGAGAGACAATACGCTTTTCACCAACCACAGTTGACCACTGGTGGAGAGAGTGTCAGAAAACGCCTATGTCAGAAAGGCCCCTTTGCTCTCAGCCGTGCCCTCCATTGCTCTAGACGTGGAAGGCACAAAGCACTGCCTCCATCCTTCAATGGGAGACACGCCATAAACTGTCTTGCCTCCAGCCCTTTACGAAGCTGACAAACAACTCGCTTGCCACAGTCCTGTTACAGCAGACCGGGAACTTCTCATACAAAGGCAGCTCCAGTGGCATTTCTTCCCAGCCCTTAACTCGCCGCTTTAGAACTTCCGCTTCTGCCGCCGTTCCACCTTGCCAACCCAGCTCAGACAAAATGCCTACATCTTCCCCTTAAGCAACTGGGCTGAGTCCCACATGATTGTGCCACCATGTGTTTAGCAGGAGAGAGACAATACGCTTTTCACCAACCACAGTTGACCACTGGTGGAGAGAGTGTCAGAAAACGCCTATGTCAGAAAGGCCCCTTTGCTCTCAGCCGTGCCCTCCATTGCTCTAGACGTGGAAGGCACAAAGCACTGCCTCCATCCTTCAATGGGAGACACGCCATAAACTGTCTTGCCTCCAGCCCTTTACGAAGCTGACAAACAACTCGCTTGCCACAGTCCTGTTACAGCAGACCGGGAACTTCTCATACAAAGGCAGCTCCAGTGGCATTTCTTCCCAGCCCTTAACTCGCCGCTTTAGAACTTCCGCTTCTGCCGCCGTTCCACCTTGCCAACCCAGCTCAGACAAAATGCCTACATCTTCCCCTTAAGCAACTGGGCTGAGTCCCACATGATTGTGCCACCATGTGTTTAGCAGGAGAGAGACAATACGCTTTTCACCAACCACAGTTGACCACTGGTGGAGAGAGTGTCAGAAAACGCCTATGTCAGAAAGGCCCCTTTGCTCTCAGCCGTGCCCTCCATTGCTCTAGACGTGGAAGGCACAAAGCACTGCCTCCATCCTTCAATGGGAGACACGCCATAAACTGTCTTGCCTCCAGCCCTTTACGAAGCTGACAAACAACTCGCTTGCCACAGTCCTGTTACAGCAGACCGGGAACTTCTCATACAAAGGCAGCTCCAGTGGCATTTCTTCCCAGCCCTTAACTCGCCGCTTTAGAACTTCCGCTTCTGCCGCCGTTCCACCTTGCCAACCCAGCTCAGACAAAATGCCTACATCTTCCCCTTAAGCAACTGGGCTGAGTCCCACATGATTGTGCCACCATGTGTTTAGCAGGAGAGAGACAATACGCTTTTCACCAACCACAGTTGACCACTGGTGGAGAGAGTGTCAGAAAACGCCTATGTCAGAAAGGCCCCTTTGCTCTCAGCCGTGCCCTCCATTGCTCTAGACGTGGAAGGCACAAAGCACTGCCTCCATCCTTCAATGGGAGACACGCCATAAACTGTCTTGCCTCCAGCCCTTTACGAAGCTGACAAACAACTCGCTTGCCACAGTCCTGTTACAGCAGACCGGGAACTTCTCATACAAAGGCAGCTCCAGTGGCATTTCTTCCCAGCCCTTAACTCGCCGCTTTAGAACTTCCGCTTCTGCCGCCGTTCCACCTTGCCAACCCAGCTCAGACAAAATGCCTACATCTTCCCCTTAAGCAACTGGGCTGAGTCCCACATGATTGTGCCACCATGTGTTTAGCAGGAGAGAGACAATACGCTTTTCACCAACCACAGTTGACCACTGGTGGAGAGAGTGTCAGAAAACGCCTATGTCAGAAAGGCCCCTTTGCTCTCAGCCGTGCCCTCCATTGCTCTAGACGTGGAAGGCACAAAGCACTGCCTCCATCCTTCAATGGGAGACACGCCATAAACTGTCTTGCCTCCAGCCCTTTACGAAGCTGACAAACAACTCGCTTGCCACAGTCCTGTTACAGCAGACCGGGAACTTCTCATACAAAGGCAGCTCCAGTGGCATTTCTTCCCAGCCCTTAACTCGCCGCTTTAGAACTTCCGCTTCTGCCGCCGTTCCACCTTGCCAACCCAGCTCAGACAAAATGCCTACATCTTCCCCTTAAGCAACTGGGCTGAGTCCCACATGATTGTGCCACCATGTGTTTAGCAGGAGAGAGACAATACGCTTTTCACCAACCACAGTTGACCACTGGTGGAGAGAGTGTCAGAAAACGCCTATGTCAGAAAGGCCCCTTTGCTCTCAGCCGTGCCCTCCATTGCTCTAGACGTGGAAGGCACAAAGCACTGCCTCCATCCTTCAATGGGAGACACGCCATAAACTGTCTTGCCTCCAGCCCTTTACGAAGCTGACAAACAACTCGCTTGCCACAGTCCTGTTACAGCAGACCGGGAACTTCTCATACAAAGGCAGCTCCAGTGGCATTTCTTCCCAGCCCTTAACTCGCCGCTTTAGAACTTCCGCTTCTGCCGCCGTTCCACCTTGCCAACCCAGCTCAGACAAAATGCCTACATCTTCCCCTTAAGCAACTGGGCTGAGTCCCACATGATTGTGCCACCATGTGTTTAGCAGGAGAGAGACAATACGCTTTTCACCAACCACAGTTGACCACTGGTGGAGAGAGTGTCAGAAAACGCCTATGTCAGAAAGGCCCCTTTGCTCTCAGCCGTGCCCTCCATTGCTCTAGACGTGGAAGGCACAAAGCACTGCCTCCATCCTTCAATGGGAGACACGCCATAAACTGTCTTGCCTCCAGCCCTTTACGAAGCTGACAAACAACTCGCTTGCCACAGTCCTGTTACAGCAGACCGGGAACTTCTCATACAAAGGCAGCTCCAGTGGCATTTCTTCCCAGCCCTTAACTCGCCGCTTTAGAACTTCCGCTTCTGCCGCCGTTCCACCTTGCCAACCCAGCTCAGACAAAATGCCTACATCTTCCCCTTAAGCAACTGGGCTGAGTCCCACATGATTGTGCCACCATGTGTTTAGCAGGAGAGAGACAATACGCTTTTCACCAACCACAGTTGACCACTGGTGGAGAGAGTGTCAGAAAACGCCTATGTCAGAAAGGCCCCTTTGCTCTCAGCCGTGCCCTCCATTGCTCTAGACGTGGAAGGCACAAAGCACTGCCTCCATCCTTCAATGGGAGACACGCCATAAACTGTCTTGCCTCCAGCCCTTTACGAAGCTGACAAACAACTCGCTTGCCACAGTCCTGTTACAGCAGACCGGGAACTTCTCATACAAAGGCAGCTCCAGTGGCATTTCTTCCCAGCCCTTAACTCGCCGCTTTAGAACTTCCGCTTCTGCCGCCGTTCCACCTTGCCAACCCAGCTCAGACAAAATGCCTACATCTTCCCCTTAAGCAACTGGGCTGAGTCCCACATGATTGTGCCACCATGTGTTTAGCAGGAGAGAGACAATACGCTTTTCACCAACCACAGTTGACCACTGGTGGAGAGAGTGTCAGAAAACGCCTATGTCAGAAAGGCCCCTTTGCTCTCAGCCGTGCCCTCCATTGCTCTAGACGTGGAAGGCACAAAGCACTGCCTCCATCCTTCAATGGGAGACACGCCATAAACTGTCTTGCCTCCAGCCCTTTACGAAGCTGACAAACAACTCGCTTGCCACAGTCCTGTTACAGCAGACCGGGAACTTCTCATACAAAGGCAGCTCCAGTGGCATTTCTTCCCAGCCCTTAACTCGCCGCTTTAGAACTTCCGCTTCTGCCGCCGTTCCACCTTGCCAACCCAGCTCAGACAAAATGCCTACATCTTCCCCTTAAGCAACTGGGCTGAGTCCCACATGATTGTGCCACCATGTGTTTAGCAGGAGAGAGACAATACGCTTTTCACCAACCACAGTTGACCACTGGTGGAGAGAGTGTCAGAAAACGCCTATGTCAGAAAGGCCCCTTTGCTCTCAGCCGTGCCCTCCATTGCTCTAGACGTGGAAGGCACAAAGCACTGCCTCCATCCTTCAATGGGAGACACGCCATAAACTGTCTTGCCTCCAGCCCTTTACGAAGCTGACAAACAACTCGCTTGCCACAGTCCTGTTACAGCAGACCGGGAACTTCTCATACAAAGGCAGCTCCAGTGGCATTTCTTCCCAGCCCTTAACTCGCCGCTTTAGAACTTCCGCTTCTGCCGCCGTTCCACCTTGCCAACCCCAGCTCAGACAAAATGCCTACATCTTCCCCTTAAGCAACTGGGCTGAGTCCCACATGATTGTGCCACCATGTGTTTAGCAGGAGAGAGACAATACGCTTTTCACCAACCACAGTTGACCCACTGGTGGAGAGAGTGTCAGAAAACGCCTATGTCAGAAAGGCCCCTTTGCTCTCAGCCGTGCCCTCCATTGCTCTAGACGTGGAAGGCACAAAGCACTGCCTCCATCCTTCAATGGGAGACACGCCATAAACTGTCTTGCCTCCAGCCCTTTACGAAGCTGACAAACAACTCGCTTGCCACAGTCCTGTTACAGCAGACCGGGAACTTCTCATACAAAGGCAGCTCCAGTGGCATTTCTTCCCAGCCCTTAACTCGCCGCTTTAGAACTTCCGCTTCTGCCGCCGTTCCACCTTGCCAACCCAGCTCAGACAAAATGCCTACATCTTCCCCTTAAGCAACTGGGCTGAGTCCCACATGATTGTGCCACCATGTGTTTAGCAGGAGAGAGACAATACGCTTTTCACCAACCACAGTTGACCACTGGTGGAGAGAGTGTCAGAAAACGCCTATGTCAGAAAGGCCCCTTTGCTCTCAGCCGTGCCCTCCATTGCTCTAGACGTGGAAGGCACAAAGCACTGCCTCCATCCTTCAATGGGAGACACGCCATAAACTGTCTTGCCTCCAGCCCTTTACGAAGCTGACAAACAACTCGCTTGCCACAGTCCTGTTACAGCAGACCGGGAACTTCTCATACAAAGGCAGCTCCAGTGGCATTTCTTCCCAGCCCTTAACTCGCCGCTTTAGAACTTCCGCTTCTGCCGCCGTTCCACCTTGCCAACCCAGCTCAGACAAAATGCCTACATCTTCCCCTTAAGCAACTGGGCTGAGTCCCACATGATTGTGCCACCATGTGTTTAGCAGGAGAGAGACAATACGCTTTTCACCAACCACAGTTGACCACTGGTGGAGAGAGTGTCAGAAAACGCCTATGTCAGAAAGGCCCCTTTGCTCTCAGCCGTGCCCTCCATTGCTCTAGACGTGGAAGGCACAAAGCACTGCCTCCATCCTTCAATGGGAGACACGCCATAAACTGTCTTGCCTCCAGCCCTTTACGAAGCTGACAAACAACTCGCTTGCCACAGTCCTGTTACAGCAGACCGGGAACTTCTCATACAAAGGCAGCTCCAGTGGCATTTCTTCCCAGCCCTTAACTCGCCGCTTTAGAACTTCCGCTTCTGCCGCCGTTCCACCTTGCCAACCCAGCTCAGACAAAATGCCTACATCTTCCCCTTAAGCAACTGGGCTGAGTCCCACATGATTGTGCCACCATGTGTTTAGCAGGAGAGAGACAATACGCTTTTCACCAACCACAGTTGACCACTGGTGGAGAGAGTGTCAGAAAACGCCTATGTCAGAAAGGCCCCTTTGCTCTCAGCCGTGCCCTCCATTGCTCTAGACGTGGAAGGCACAAAGCACTGCCTCCATCCTTCAATGGGAGACACGCCATAAACTGTCTTGCCTCCAGCCCTTTACGAAGCTGACAAACAACTCGCTTGCCACAGTCCTGTTACAGCAGACCGGGAACTTCTCATACAAAGGCAGCTCCAGTGGCATTTCTTCCCAGCCCTTAACTCGCCGCTTTAGAACTTCCGCTTCTGCCGCCGTTCCACCTTGCCAACCCAGCTCAGACAAAATGCCTACATCTTCCCCTTAAGCAACTGGGCTGAGTCCCACATGATTGTGCCACCATGTGTTTAGCAGGAGAGAGACAATACGCTTTTCACCAACCACAGTTGACCACTGGTGGAGAGAGTGTCAGAAAACGCCTATGTCAGAAAGGCCCCTTTGCTCTCAGCCGTGCCCTCCATTGCTCATCTCTCTCTTTTCCTCCTCCTCCGTTGTTGGTTGTTGAGAGAGAGATCTCTCTCTTTTCCTCCTCCTCCGTTGTTGTTGTTGAGAGAG